>NC_042968.1:69036187-69336187 GCF_901001165.1 Salmo trutta
AATTTACTTTCTCCCTTTATATTGTTACAGCAGAAATGAACAATACAGCTGAATGGTTTAGCTTGGAAGTGATTCCCTTTTCCTTATAGCCTTGAGGGAAAAGAATGGTAAAGGACAAACAAAATGAGAGCCTGTGTGGATTAGAAAAAAACACATTTGTGGAGAGGAGAGAACAGTTCAATGACAAGCTGATGGGGGGTGCGGGGCATACAGGGAAAGGAAAGGGAAAGGGGGATACCTAGTCAGTTGTACAACTGAACGGCTTCAGCTGAAATGTGTCTTTCTGCATTTAACCCAACCCCTCTGAATCAGAGAGACAGAGCATGTTCATGAATTTGAAGGATTTACATGAATCCTAGACGTTTATTGTCAACGGCAGTTGAGTATCAATGATAGCATATATTGATATATAAAAACCTACCAAATATTTACACCAATAAAAGTATGGGCACTTTCAACTGTCTCACAGTTAACATACAGTAATTCTATGTTAACTGCCGTTTCATGTTGGTCCCACTCAAGGCGTCCGATAGCTTTAATCTTGGACCAAGCTTGTTATCAACAATGATGAATTCTGGATAACGGCCATCGAATCAGGGAGGCACTCTACAACAAAGCAATACGGTGGTGAACCAGAACTGTCACAGGAGAATTAAGATGCATACTCGATTGCTTTTAAAGTGAGTGCCACTAATATCTTGTGATCATGTTAATTCTCTCTTGAAGGGCGAAAAGAGCCAGATAAAAGCTCTCTAAAGGGGCCAGAAATGGCAATTGCTGAGGGACATGTTGCCAGTTGGAGTAGTATTAGGCAGAACCTGGCGGCGCCTGGACCCCGCGCATTATGTGTGTGTGTGCTAATGTCACATTGATTATGCTGATTGTAAACTGCCTTTGTTTGTTCCTCCGCTCCCCTGTCCGTCACCCGTCTGCTGGGACGAACCACAGTCACACTAAAAGCCGTCTTTTCTGTGTTTGCCTCAATTTTAAGTTCCTGGGGAGGAGAAGGGCATTCCCATCGGAGGCCTCTCCCACTTACATTTCCCTCTGCATTCTCATGTATTAATTGCTTTTTAATGTTTCCTTCTCTCCTGGATGCTGTTGCATACAAACAAATCAACTAGAATAGGGGCTTAAGCTTTTCTCTTTTTGGGTCACGGCCCTGACTAAAAGGGTAGCCACTGAATAAACCATAAATGTAAGACGGAATCAAGATGGTAAAAGATGAAGTAAAAATGGCCTGCCGTATGCAGCATCCCAAGTGTACCTACTCTCATCTGTGTACGTGCCACATGAAGGGAATCTGGTGCGATGAGGGTGGAGGATATGTTGTTGATCCTATGAACAATTGTGACATTTGGGCCATGATTTCCCCCCCCATCTGCACCAACTTTGGGCAAAATTCTACTTTTCACCATCCATTTTTTATCTACCGGTATGCACATTACATGGAGAGCAAAGAAATAAAGCGTGCTTTGTGTACGGATTTAATTGCACATTGGTAGTACCATCTGTATAACTGTGACAGTGCAATAGTATCTTAAATATAAACCATAAGAATAATCGTAAATACCATGTGACTTATCATTCCACTGAAGTTAGTCACTATGGCCAGAGCATATGCTTATAGACGTTACAGATAGGCTTCTGTAAACATGACAAACGTCACAGAATTACAGCACAACCTCTAAATATATCTCTTATCAGAACAAGGAAGAGGTGGTTCATTAAATCTAGGGTTTGATTGTCTAGTCCACACTCTATATGCCATCATCTATTTCAATCATGCACACAGCTTACTACACAGGACAGGACAGTGGTGGGTGTGTGCAGGGCAGAAATATTGGGTCTGGTGGTGAGCGCATGGGCGCATGGGGGCGTGAGGGGGTCACTGAGCGTTTGGGCTTGAGTTACAGGGCTAGCATCTGCCATCCGGCCATCAGGAAGTCTTATCCATCACTGGCCAGCTCCACAGCCAGTGTTTGTAAAAACACCCAGAGGAAATGAGGTCTCTGGCCCAGACAAGAATAAAATTAGCTTGATGACTAAGTTCCTCCTCAGCTCCGGCGGGAATAAGACCCACCATTTGTTTTCATTACTTCCCCTGGTTGTATGGAGGCCGCACCGCACTGAGCCACCCGGGTGCCTGCGTGCCTGTATCCCTCTCCTGAACAGGGATGGGTTGTTGCATAGGGGTATGTGTTGTGTTGTCATTTCCAGTATTGTGCAAGTTTAATCAAAGATATTCCCTCGTAAACACTGGACTTTGATTTCAGGGCTCTTTGCATACATAATTGCACTCTGTATAGAAGGTGACTTTATTATTTGGAATGATTCCACGGCACCTCATGACATTCATATTGGCTTGGCCTTTTATAGGTCTTCCTCACAATATATTGTAAATGGGCAAAGGTTATAAAAATTGATTTAGTTAATAAATTAGATTTCATTTGTACCATTGCTATGACCTAAGCCTGGTCCTCTGTAACAAATATGATGCCATACGGAGGACCTGATACTTGAGTAACAAAAGCAACTTGTAAAAGTACAAACCTGACGTGCCATGAGAGCGTAGACCAATACTACGTCACTTCACAACTCAGATTAGATTATCAACGGTGTTGCCAACAAACGAGACAAAGGCTCCCCTTGCCAAACCCACCCACTCTCTTCCAAGTAGGTAGCAACAGGAGCCCACAATCAATCAATTAGTCTGAACAAGGTCACAGCAACCCCACCCAGCTCCATTGAAACAATGACAAGATTATACTTACTAATTAACATCAATATAATGCTCTACAAACAAAAAACACTATCCTATTTAGCTAATTACAGTGGCAAGAAAAAGTATGTGAACCCTACCTGGATTTCTGCATAAATTGGTCATAAAATTTGATTTGAGCTTCATCTAGATCACAACAATAGACAAACACAGTCTGCTTATACTAATAATACACAAACAAATACACTTTTTCATGTCTTTATTGAACACACCGTTTAAACATTCACAGAGCAGGGTGGAAAAAGTATGTGAACCCTTGAATTTCATAACTGGTCGACCCTCTTCTGGCAGCAATAACCTCAACCAAACATTTTCTGTAGTTGAGAATCAGACCTGCACAACGGTCAGGAGGAATTTTGGACCATTCCTCTTTACAAAACTGTTTCAGTTCAGCAATATTCTTGGGATGTCTGGTGTGAACTGCTCTCTTGAGGTCATGCCACAGCATCTCAATCGGGCATCTCAAAGGTGTATTTTCTTCTGTTGAAGCCATTCTGTTGTTGATTTACTTCTGTGTTTTGGGTCGTTGTCCTGTTGCATCACCCAACTTCTGTTGATATTCAATTGGTGGACAGATAGCCTAACATTCTCCTGCAAAATGTCTTGATAAATTGGGAATTAATTTTTTCCGTCGATGATAGCAAGCTGTCCATGCCCTGAGGCAGCAAAGCAGCCCCAAACCATGATGCTCCCTACACCATACTTTACAGTTGGGATGAGGTTTTGATGTTGGTGTGCTGTGCCTTTTTTTCTCCACACATTGTGTTGTGTGTTCCTTCCAAACAACTCAACTGAAGTTTCATCTGACCACAGAATATTTTGCCAGTTTTGTTTGAAGCATGGTTCACATCAGGCAATGCTTCTTGTGAACAGCAAACTCAAATTTTGTGAGTGTTTTTTATAGGGAAAGGCAGCTCTAACCAACATCTCCAATCTCATCTCATTGATTGTACTCCAGGTTAGCTGACTCCTGACTCCAATTAGCTGTTGGATAAGTCATTAGCCTAGGGGTTCACATACCTTTTCCAACCTACACTGTGAATGTTTAAATGATATATTCAATATAGACAAGAAAAATACAATCATTTTTGTGTTATTAGTTTAAGCACATGTTTGTCTATTGTTGTGACTTAGATGAAGCTCAGATCAAATTTGATGACCAATTTATGCAGAAATCCAGGTAATTCCAAAGTGTTCACACACTTTTTCTTGCCAATGCAGTTCTACCGTAATCAGTAAATATTATCTCTCTCAGTATTGGATAACGGAACTTGAATATTCTTTCATTCATTCTAAAATTATCCGCCGCAATTATTACAACCCCTATTACTAGCTTGTTCAACCTCTCTTTCGTATCGTCTGAGATCCCTAAAGATTGGAAAGCTGCTGTGGTCATCCCCCTCTTCAAAGGGGGTGACACTCTAGACCCAAACTATTACAGACCTATATCTATCCTACCCTGCCTTTCTAAAGTCTTCGAAAACCAAGTTAACAAACAAATCACCGACCATTTCTAATCCCACCGTACCTTCTCCGCTATGCAATATGGTTTCCGAGCTGGTCACGGGTGCACCTCAGTCACGCTCAAGGTCCTAAACGATATCATACCCGCCATCGATAAAAGACAATACTGTGCAGCCGAATTCATCGACCTGGCCAAGGCTTTCCACTCTGTCAATCACTGCATTCTCATCGGCAGAATCAACAGCCTTGGTTTCTCAAATGACTGCCTCGCCTTGGTCACCAACTACTTCTCAGATAGAGTTCAGTGTGCCAAATCGGAGGGCCTGTTGTCTGGACCTCTGGCAGTCTCCATGGGGTTGCCACAGGGTTAAATTCCTGGGCCGACTCTTTTGTCTGTATACATCAATGATGTCGCTCTTGCTGCTGGTGATTCTCTGATCCACCTCTACGCAGACGACACCATTCTGTATACGTCTGACCCTTCTTTGGACACTGTGTTAACAAACCTCCAAACGAGCTTCTATGCCATACAACACTCCTCCCGTGGCCTCCAACTGCTCTTAAATGTAAGTAAAACTAAATGCATGCTCTTCACCCGATCGCTGCCCGCACTCGCCCGCCCGTCTAGCATCACAACTCTGGACGGTTCTAACTTAGAATACGTGGACAACTACAAATACCTTGGTGTCTGGTTAGACTGTAAACTCTCCTTCCAGACTCACATTAAGCATCTCCAATCCAAAATTAAATCTAGAATCGGCTTCTTATATCGCAACAAAGCATCCTTCACTCATGCTGCCAAACACACCCTCGTAAAACTGACTATCCTACCGATTCTTGACTTCGGCGATGTCATTTACAAAATAGCCTCCAACACTTTACTCAGCAAATTGGATGTAGTCTATCACAGTGCAATCCGTTTTGTCACCAAAACCCCATAACCTACCCATCACTGCAACCTGTATGCTGTCGTTGGCTTCATATTCGTCGCCAAACCCACTGGCTCCAGGTCATCTATAAGTCTTTGCTAGGTAAAGCCCCGCTTTATCTCAGCTCACTGGTCACCATAGCAACACCCACCCGTAGCACACGCTACAGCAGGTATATTTCACTGGTCACCCCCAAAGCCAATTCCACTTTGGCCACCTTTCCTTCCAGTTCTCTGCTGCCAATGACTGGAACGAATTGCAAAACTCACTGAAGCTGGAGACTTATATCTCCCTCACTAACTTTAAGCATAAGCTGTTAGAGCAGCTTACCGATCATTGCATCTGTACATAGCCCATCTGTAAATACCCCACCCAACTACCTCATCCCATATTGTTATTTATTTTTTGCTCCTTTGCACCCCAGTATCTCTACTTGCACATTCATCTTCCCCACATCTATCACTCCAGTGTTTAATTGCTAAATTGCAATTATTTCGACACTATGGCCTATTTATTGCCTTATCTCCCCTATCTTACTACATTTGCACACACTGTATATAGACTTTTATATTGTGTTGTTGACTGTACGTTTGTTTATCCCATGTGCAACTCTGTGTTATTTTTGTCGCACTGCTTTGCTCTATCTTGACCAGGTTGCAGTTGTAAATGAGAACTTGTTCTCAACTGGCCTACCTGGTTAAATAAAGCTGAAATATTGTTTTTTTTTTAAGTATGAGGCCCTGGGTCTCAAGCCCGTCCTGTGCAATTGGGTCCTGGACTTCCTGACTGGCCGCCCCCAGGTGGTGAAGGTAGGAAACAACATCTCCACTTCGCTGATCGTCAACACTGGGGCCCCACAAGGGTGCGTGCTCAGTCCCCTCCTGTACTCCCTGTTCACCCATGACTGCATGGCCACGCACGCCTCCAACTCAATCATCAAGTTTGCAGACGACACAACAGTAGTGGGCTTGATTACCAACAACGACAAGACAGCCTACAGGGAGAAGGTGAGGGCACTCGGAGTGTGGTGTCAGGAAAACAACCTCTCACTCAATGTCAACAAAACAAAGGAGATGATTGTGGACTTCAAGAAACAGTATCCACATCGACAGGACAGTAGTGGAGAAGGGGAAAGGTTTTAAGTTCCTCTGCGTACACATCACGGACAAACTGAAATGGTCCACCCACATAGACAGCGTGGTGAAGAAGGCACAACAGCGCCTCTTCAACCTCAGAAGGCTGAAAAATGTCACCTAAAACACTCACAAACTTTTACAGATGCACAACTGAGAGCATCCTGTTGGCCTGTATCACCGCCTGGTACGGCAACTGCACTGCCCACAACCGCAAGGTTCTCCAGAAGGTGGTGCACAACGCATAATGGGGGCAAACTACCTGCCCTCCAGGACACATACAGCACCCGATGTCACAGGAAGGCCAAAAAGATCATCAAGGACAACCACCCGAGCCACTGCCTGTTCACCCAGCTACCATCCAGAGGTCGAGGTCAGTACAGGTGCATCAAAGCTCAAGGCCATTAGACTGTTAAACAGCCATCACTAACACAGAGAGGTTGCTGCCTACCTACAGACTTGAAATCATTGTCCACTTTAATAAACGGATCATTAGGCACTTCAATAATGCCACTTTAATAATGTTTACATATCTTGCATTACTCATCTCATATGTATATACTGTATTTTATACCATATATTGCATCTTGCCTATGCCGCTCAGTCATCGCTCATCCATATATTTGTATGTATATATTCTTATTCCATCCCTTTACTTAGATTTGTGTGTATTAGGTAGTTGTTGTGGAATTGTTAGATTACTTGTAAGATATTACTGCACTGTCGGAACTAGAAGCACTCACAATAACATCTGCTAACCACGTGTATGTGACCAATTCAATTTGATTTGATTTGATTTAATTAGAGCTGTAAAAATCTATGTTTTGTCATACCCGTGGTATACGGTCTGATATACCACGGCTGTCAGTCAATCAGCATTCAGGGCTCGAACCACCCAGTTTATAAATGCAATTCTAAAAGTGTGTGTGCAGCAGGTGATGAATTCAAAAACATCACATGTAGTAACCATGCCAGCCAAAGTGACTGTGTTGGCCACTTATACAGCATGGATGGACTTGGCCTCAGAAGTGTAAGACGGAACTCATGGTAGGATAGAGAGGAACTGATAGCCACTCTCTGCCTTTATGACACACATGCATGCACACATGCACAGATTCCCACACAGTGAGAAATATAGCCCCTCTGTGTCCTACACACACACACACACACACACACCCTCTCACTCGCTATCAGAGATTGGTTCCAGCTTTTACCCTGGGTGCCTGTTAGAGGGAAGTGAAGACATCTTGTACTTCTTTAAAGCCTGTAGCATTAACACCCTTGCCCCCAGTGTAAACCTGTGTGCTGACCTACAGCAAAGAGAGCCCTTTAGCTCTTTGTAATGTAGCACTAACCCAGACCTTTTGGCAAATGTACTACACTAGAAAGCAGGGCTTTTAAGTCCAGCCTCCACTGGGAGAGGAGAGGAGAGCAGAGCAGAGGAGGGGAGGGGCAGGGATACAGCGGAGGGAGAGGGCAGGAGGTACACAAGACAAGGGCCACTGGGAGAGGAGAGCAGAGCAGAGGAGGGGAGGGGGCAGGGATACAGCGGAGGGAGAGGGCAGGAGGTACACATGACAAGGGCCACTGGGAGAGGAGAGCAGAGCAGAGGAGGGGAGGGGGCAGGGATACAGCGGATGGAGAGGGCAGGAGGTACACATGACAAGGGCCTTGAACTGGAGCTGTGAAAATAAAGATCCGCTCACAGGCTTGGCACTTAACCCCTCCATTTTTCCTTTTTACCCTTTTTCCTTTGGCCTTGTTCAACTCCCTCTCTCTTTCTCTCTCTCACTCTCTCCTTCATTCTGAGTAAATGTAAACAATGATTTTATTTTGTATTGATGAGATCACTACAAGGCATGGCAGTTCTGTTTTAACACTTCAGTCCTCAGTGACCAGTACTGGCATACAATACACAGTGAAATCACAGGACACATGGCACATTGGTAGCATTGGAAACATGGGGTTAATCAACGACACTGTGTAGCCACAGATACAAAGAGAGGGAGAGAGAGAGAGCGAGAGAGAGAGAGAGAGAGAGAGAGAGAGAGAGAGAGAGAGAGAGAGAGAGAGAGCGAGAGAGAGAGAGAGAGAGAGGGTGAGAGCGAGAGAGAGCATGGAGCATGGTAGAATTACATTACTTCCCAGAACCATTGTTTGCAGAGGAGAGGAAGCGATTTTCTCTAATGTGTCTCTGTGTCGTGTCCTTGTCCTCCCACGGTTGGCGCGTATGCCTGGATAGAGGGGTCATGAAAGGTGGGTCAGACGGGAGAATAGGAGGGAGGTGTGTGTGCGTCCGTGCTTGCGTGCCTGCTTGCATGGGTGGGCTTGGCATGTGTGTGCTTGCATGTGCGTGCATATACGTGTGCATACGTGTGTGTGCGCCTGTGCGTGTATGCGTTACTCACGACGAGGATGTCAAATAAAGGGAAGAAAAGGTTCATTTCCCCGGCTGAAGGCACCCCTGGGAAGTGTAAGCAGGAGGAAGTCTTAGAGCAGAAGGGAGAGGAGAGGTTACCGACGGTGTGCCTCTCTCATGGGGGCTAGATTTACAGCTGCCCAGAGTAACAGCCCTGCCATGCTTATTTCTACAGCCAGTTAAAACAAATTGCAGTCATGTTTTAATCGCAGGCCCTGTATTCCTCTGACTCTCTTAGCTCTCTTACTACAATGTTATTCCTGCTCTGAATGATCTCAATTACTCCTAAATAAATACCTTTACACTTGGGATGAAATCTACCCTCCAGTTGGAGAACGATCCTTCTGTCTAGTGCTCGCCTTCCTCTGCCTCTCGCGTTGGATGATGTTATTGTCCAGACCTCAGGTTTTTTCTACTAATGTACACTGAACAAAAATAGAAACGCAACATGCAACAGTTTCAAAGATTTTACTGAGTTACAGTTCATATAAGGAAATCAGTCAATTGAAATAATTCATTATTCATTATGCCCTAATCTATGGATTTCACATTCCTGGCAATACAGATATGCATCTGTTGGTCACAAGATACCTTAACAAAAAGTAGGGGCGTGGATCAGAAAACCAGTCAGTATCTGGTGTGACCACCATTTGCCTCATGAGGCGCGACACATCTCCTTCGCATTGAGTTGGTCAGGCTGTTGATTGTGGCCTGTGGAATGTTGTCCCACTCCTCTTCAATGGCTGTGCGAAGTTGCTGGATATTGGTGGGAACTGGAACACGCTGTCTTACACGTCAGTCCAGAGCATCCCAAACATGCTCAACTGGTGACATGTCATGTGAGTATACAGGCCATGGAAGAACTAGGACATTTACAGCTTCCAGGAATTGTGTACAGATCCTTGCGACATAGGGCCGTGCATTATCATGCTGAAATATTAGGTGATGGTGGCGGATGAATGGAACAACAATGGGCCTCAGGATCTCATCAAAGGATCTCTGTGCATTCAAATTGCGATCATAAAAATGCAATTATGTTCATTGTCCGTAGCTTATGCCTGCCATACCATAACCCCACTTCCACCATGGGGCACTCTGTTCACAAGGTTGACATCAGCAAACCACTCGCCCACACAACGCCATACACGCTGTCTGCCATCTGCCTGGTACTGTTGAAACCGAGATTAATCTGTGAAGAGCACACTTCTCCAGCGTTTGTGCAGAAATTCTTCGGTTGTGCAAACCCACAGTTTTATCAACTGTCCGATTGGCTGGTCTCAGATGACCCCAAAGGTGAAGAAGCCGGATGTGGAGGTCCTGGGCTGAAGTGGGTACACGTGGTCTGCGGTTGTGAGGCCGGTTGGACGTACTGCCAAATTCTAAAACGACGTTGGAGGCGGCTTATGGTAGAGAAATGTAAATGCAATTATCCGGCAACAGCTCTGGTGGACATTCCTGCAGTCAGCGTGACAATTGCACTCTCCCTCAAAACTTGAGACATCTGTGGAATTATGTTCTGTGACAAAATTGCTAATTTTAGAATGGCTTTTTATTGTCCCTCGCACAAGGTGCGCCTGTGTAATGATCACGCAGTTTAATCAGCTTCTTGATATGCCACACCTGTCAGGTGGATGGATTTTGTTGGTAAAGGAGAAATGCTCACTAACAGGAATGTAAACCAATTTGTGCACAAAATTTGAGAGAAATAAGCTTTTCGTGCATATTTAACATTTCTGTTAACTTTTATTTCAGCTCATGAAAGATGGGACCAACACTTTACATGTTGCGCTTATATTTTGGTTCAGTATAATTATCAAGCTAAAGTAATTTTGATAACCTTTTGCCATGCTGGCACACATGATTCATGGTACTGTGTATTCATCAGAGATATGGTTCACACACAATTAAGATGTCTATTCCTAAATACAAGAACGCTCTTTTATCTAGAATTGACTTTGAACTTGGCAGACGCTCCTTAAAACCTCACATCTCCATAAAAGTCTGCTTGAACTGATAAAACCTCAACAGTCCTTCAACAGAAAGTGTCTAAAATACAACCGTTGTCACACCTGTCACAGAGAGCACCGAACCGAATGATCGCTGCTGTCCCCATCTCTTAAAGTGCTGCTGATTGCGATGCTGGAACCTTTGTAATCAGAGAGGCTGTTTGAGTTTGTCTCCTCGAGTTTCCTGCTGGCGCTGCGAGGACTGACTGACTGGCCCACAGGGTTTTTCATGTCAGCGATTGGAAACAGATGTGGAGGGCTTACAGTAAAGTGTCATCACTCACCCCACAGCTCCACCTATCCTTCATCTCTCCATCCCCCATCTCCTCCAGGCCTTCATCCTACCTGCCTCCCCTCCTCACCACGTCGTCCCTTCAGGGTGAGACAATGAATGTCACTCCCTCTGAGTCAATTGGGACAAATCAATAAATCATCAGACCATTTGTCTGCTACCCACACTCACCATCCCCAACCACCTCACCTCTGTAGTGGGACTGTTCAGCGCCACACAACTGGGGATTACGGCTTAGCTCACCATACATCCACAGCCTTCCTTCTGTTCAATCTAGAAGCAGGAGTAGTAGCAATAGTAGCAGAAATAGCAGAGGACCTGCAGAGCAAACATGGAGAGCATCTAAACCTGTCTGTAAATTACATGAACTGCCTTTGACTAGGGACAGTAAAGGAGAGGAAAACTGTCCCACATACCTCTCCCCATTTCCCTCGATTCTCAGACGTCCAGGCCTCCACCCACCCATCCATCCATCTACCCATCCAGTCGTACACCTCCTCCCAGCCTAGTTTGCTCCACTTTGACCCCAGACCCATACACCTCCCTAGGCCTTTGAGCGGGCCAGCCTGGCCTGCACCACACTCTGACAAATGAGGTGGCGGCGGAGCCACTGTCTACAAGGGGCTTATTGGAGGCCGGGCCTGCTAGCTGGAGGGAGGGTTTGGGGGGGGCAGCCATGCAGCATGTTAGTTCGCCTGCTTAAGATTGTTGCTGCCCATCAAGGCCTCCTCTGCTCCGACACAAAGCATTCCTCCACCACAGAACATTCCCAGAGGTATGGAGGGGACTTGGGTTGGGAGCAGGGGGAGAGGGGGGATGACAAGGGTGGATGGATGGACTTAGTGCCAGGCTGGAGGTCTCTTCATGGCTTGGCCGTGGATGATTGGTGTCAGGGGGGGAGTGACAGAGTTGTCGCGTGGAGATAGGAGGAGCTGATAAAACAACGCTGGGAGGACAGACAGGGCCGCTGTCCAGCCGGTGGCGAGCGAACCGCACGTCTACAGTTTATTGGTCCTGACAGCATTCACACTGAGGCTGTGACACTAGCTGTGAGATTCATAGTTCCACACACATCTAGTGTAGTGGACATCCACCACTGGTAGCAGACAGTCTACGGTGGCATAACCAACATATCAAGTCTGTTTGAGATCCGTTCGGGTTCATTGACAAGCTGTTGATCCTCTGAAATGATCTAAATCAGTCAATGGTTGATTAAGTAATTCTTTCATGAATCGTCTTAGAAATGTGTGTGATTAGGGGGAAATCAACCAGTGTGAGACAAAGAGACTGCAGAATGCCGAAAGGACCAGAGGCTGGTGTTTTAGTGGTTTTACGGGGGCAGCAGCATCAGAGAACAGGGGTTATCCAGACACCAGTCAGGGCTCCGGCTCCCAGTGCTGGCTGCCTGAATGCCTAGGAGATTTAGAAGCGCTGCTTAGTTGGCAGACCCACTCACGAAGATGAATGTGGAGAACACAGAAGAGTTCAAAGGCTTGGGCTCACACAGAGATGGGAAATATGTGGGAAGATGTCTGTTGGTCTGAGAATGAGCTGCAGAATGAACCGGCTTGTTTAACAAACTGACTGCTGTGAGGAACAAAAACACTTAGCCTACACTATGCCTATTTAACGACCATCTTCAGGAAAGCATGTTGGGAATCGTATCAGAGTATATCCATGGCTCATATTATACCTTGAAAGCATTTCAGATCGGCAGAAACATATGGTTACTCACTCCATCACCCACTCCACATAAACACACACCAGACACAAACACAAAGACACAGAGACACAGAGAGACACACACACACACTCACACACACTCACACACAGTGCAACACCTGCTTAAGACCGGAAGAGCGGTGGCATGAAATGGCTACTCTGCAGATGTGAGATAGGGCCTGGTCTTTGCTTATCTGGGTCTATTTTGGTTTCAAAGAGTCCTCTGTCCCTCTCCTCCACTTGACAGTACTGCTCTCCACTCGTCCGCCATGCACAGGGCTAGAGTGAGAACCACCCACGAGCCCCAAGAGCCTGCTCTTCAACTCCTATCTGTGCTCTTCACCCACGAGCATTGACGACTGCAGCCGTAGGGAGCCCAAATGGACACTCACTGCTCCATGGGCTCACCCTCATCCTCATCAAACTATAACAGCCTACACAGTTTTCTTGTTTCTATCACGGTGCAAGCACAACTGGAATCATGTTGTCCATGGTTCTGGGAGGCTACAGGTAACAAGGGGAAACCAAAAGTGGGGGAGACTCTGTTAGTGCAACGCAATTACTCAAAGAAATACCTTACCCTTGCCTTTTCTGTATTAAGTCATGCTTTAGATACCTAAATGTCACTCTATTCATTGACTATAAGACTGTACCCCACAATAAAGTTTAAATTCAAATCCACTCCAAAAACAGTATATACATTACTACAATAAAAGAGGCATTTTCCCTCTTCTTGAGTCAGCATCCTAAACGCAGTACTGGACTCCATACTCTGACAAATTAGTCAAATGGTTCTATGATGTGCCCTAACAGCACTCAGTGTTGCACCGACGGGGAGCTAAAAGCTCATATTTATCTTTAATTCCTCTTCAATTGGTGTCCTCTGCATCTTTCTCCAGGATTTATTTTGGACATCTGCTCCCCCCTGCAATTAACCTTGATGAAATTGGGAACACTATCTTTTGAAAAAAATAAATCTTCCCCTTCCTTTACCTCTCCATGTTACTTTTCAGCAATTGAAATCAGGGTAATGACAAAGGAAAATTAATGTTCTTTCAATAGATAATTAGGGAGATTGGTTTACCAGGCCCACTCAAGGTCCATTCACATGCAGGAATTGAGACAGGGCCGTTGTCTGCAAGGCCCAAGGGCTCCCTGGAGAGACATTCCTCTCTGTTTCATTTCTCTGAGCAGGTGCCTGGCAGGTAGTCAATGGAGACGCCAGTCCTGGAAATAAGAGGCTCCCGGCCAGAGGTCAACATCAGAGGTCAGGGGTCAGGATCCCAAGGTCATTAGGTTAATGGTCAGTTGTGCTGGGCAGATGACTGGAAATGAATGTCCGATCTGCTTCTGTTAAGGTGAAGGAGGCGTACAACAGGATATGAAATCAAGGGGCTTCCTTCAGTCAATGACTGACCTCAATGCCTCTTTGTTCCACTTGTATTTCTAATACATGTGCATATGCAGTGGGGGTATACACACACATATGCATTAAACCAACATTCCCTCCATGTTTTATTACCTAATTAGCGACAATACATTATCTTGACATCATTCATTTTGTACCCACTCTAAAGTCTGTGATTTACAGCTTCTTTGATATTTGTTGATTTTCATAACTTTTCCCACACCAATCTACATCCCTGTGCAGAAACACAGTCATGGAAGATTATCAAAATATTGATTGATTTCACCAAACTCCGCTCCCCACAGATTTAATTATAACATATGTCCTCCGGTATCGCACATTTACACAGGGCCCAATTCACCAATGAATATTCTTGAAATTCCTCCGTGCGAAACAGGTACCAGGGTCAATGGTTGCATGTGCAGTGATTTACAATTCAATCTCAGCTGAGGAAACGTGATCTGTCATTGCCCAATGACTGCTAGGGCTACCATCGCCTGACACATGGAGGGCCTGGTCCACCGCCCTGGGGAAATACTGTACAAATGTCACTTCACTGAGGACCAATGTCATGAGCTCGAGGAGCGAGCCCCAACCAGGAGGGTTGCATACTGGGAAAAGTACAGGGAGCTCTAACCCTTTCCTATCCGTCAACATTCTGACACAGTTCCTGGGGGAACCAGGGCCTGGCGGCTCTCCTTACATAGGGTCGGCGGTGGACTCCCGCTCCTGAGATACAGTATGTAATTGAATCTCTGTTCGACGGCAAACCAGGCTTTGGCAACTTGGGCTCTGTTGCTCCAAGGTAGGTTTGAGAAGTGGGTGGTTCCAACGGCACATAAAAATGCCAGGCTGGTCAGTATAGGGTGCTTGCAGCGGAGCGGGTTTCGTCAGAGCAGTATAGGGTGCTTGCAGCGGAGCGGGTTTCGTCAGAGTAGTATAGGGTGCTTGCAGCGGAGCGGGTTTCGTCAGAGCTGAGTCATCTAACGTGGACTATTTTCATTTCCCCTTTCTTTAACCAGGTAGGCCAGTTGAGAACAAGTTCTCATTTACAACTGCGACCTGGCCAAGATAAAACAAAGCAGTGTGACAAAAACAACAACACAGAGTTACACATAAACAAACGTACAGTCAATAACACAAAATCAACATCTATGTACAGTGTGTGCAAATGTAAAAGAGTAGGGAGGTAAGGCAATAAACAGGCCACAGAGGCGAAATAATTACAACTTAGCATTAACACTGTAGTGATAGATGTGCAGATGATGATGTGCAAGTAGAGATACTGGGGTGCAAAAGAGCAAGAAGATAAATTACAATATGGGGATGAGGTAGTTGGGTGTGCAATTTACAGATTGGCTGTGTGCAGGTACAGTGATCATCACTACTACAGACATATGAAACATGGGTCATATACTGCACATTTAAAAAGTGAATACATGTGGCAGGCAGACATTGGCAATATTGCCAATACATCCTTACAACTTCACAGTACAGTTATCATCAGTATGTATCAACAATGGGATAAGATATGTCTGTCTATTGGTTTCTTTCTCATTGAATAGAAAGCCAAGGCACATGTACAGTACCAGTCAAAAGTTTGGACACACCTACTCAGGCGCAGTGGTCTAAGACACTGCATCTCAGTGCAAGAGGCTTCACTGCAGTACCTGGTTCAAATCCAGGCTGCATCAGATCCGGCTGTGATTGGGAGTCCCATAGGGTGGCACACAATTGGCCCAAGGTTGTCCGGGTTTGGCTGGGGTAGGGCGTCATTGTAAATAAGAATTTGTTCTTAACTGACTTGCCTAGTTAAATAAAGGTAAAATTACAAGAAATAGAAGGAAAAAAGAATTCAAGGGTTTTCTTTATTTTTACTATTTTCTACATTGTCGAATAATAGTGAAGACATCAAAACTATGAAATGACACATGGAATCATGTAGTAACCAAAAAAGTGTTAAACAAATCAAAATACACTGCTCAAAAAAATAAAGGGAACACTTAAACAACACAATGTAACTCCAAGTCAATCACACTTCTGTGAAATCAAACTGTCCACTTAGGAAGCAACACTGATTGACAATAAATTTCACATGCTGTTGTGCAAATGGAATAGTCAACAGGTGGAAATTATAGGCAATTAGCAAGACACCCCCAATAAAGGAGTGGTTCTGCAGGTGGTGACCACAGACCACTTCTCAGTTCCTATGCTTCCTGGCTGATGTTTTGGTCACTTTTGAATGCTGGCGGTGCTTTCACTCTAGTGGTAGCATGAGACGGAGTCTACAACCCACACAAGTGGCTCAGGTAGTGCAGCTCATCCAGGATGGCACATCAATGCGAGCTGTGGCAAGAAGGTTTGCTGTGTCTGTCAGCGTAGTGTCCAGAGCATGGAGGCGCTACCAGGAGACAGGCCAGTACATCAGGAGACGTGGAGGAGGCCGTAGGAGGGCAACAACCCAGCAGCAGGACCGCTACCTCCGCCTTTGTGCAAGGAGGAGCAGGAGGAGCACTGCCAAAGCCCTGCAAAATGACCTCCAGCAGGCCACAAATGTGCATGTGTCTGCTCAAACGGTCAGAAACAGACTCCATGAGGGTGGTATGAGGGCCCGACGTCCACAGGTGGGGTTTGTGCTTACAGCCCAACACCGTGCAGGACATTTGGCATTTGCCAGAGAACACCAAGATTGGCAAATTCACCACTGGCGCCCTGTGCTCTTCACAGATGAAAGCAGGTTCACACTGAGCACATGTGACAGACGTGACAGAGTCTGGAGACGCTGTGGAGAACGTTCTGCTGCCTGCAACATCCTCCAGCATGACCGGTTTGGCGGTGGGTCAGTCATGGTGTGGGGTGGCATTTCTTTGGGGGGCCGCACAGCCCTCCATGTGCTCGCCAGAGGTAGCCTGACTGCCATTAAGTACCGAGATGAGATCCTCAGACTCCGTGTGAGGCCATATGCTGGTGCGGTTGGCCCTGGGTTCCTCCTAATGCAAGACAATGCTAGACCTCATGTGGCTGGAGTGTGTCAGCAGTTCCTGCAAGAGGAAGGCATTGATGCTATGGACTGGCCCGCACGTTCCCCAGACCTGAATCCAATTGAGCACATCTGGGACATCATGTCTCGCTCCATCCACCAACGCCACGTCGCACCACAGACTGTCCAGGAGTTGGCGGATGCTTTAGTCCAGGTCTGGGAGGAGATCCCTCAGGAGACCATCCGCCACCTCATCGGGAGCATGCCCAGGCATTGTAGGGAGGTCATACAGGCACGTGGAGGCCACACACACTACTGAGCCTCATTTTGACTGGTTTTAAGGACATTACAGCAAAGTTGGATCAGCCTGTAGTGTGGTTTTCGACTTTAATTTTGAGTGTGACTCCAAATCCAGACCTCCATGGGTTGATAAATTGGATTTCCATTGATTATTTTTGTGTGATTTTGTTGTCAGCACATTCAACTATGTAAAGAAAAAAGTATTTAATAAGATTATTTCATTCATTCAGATCTAGGATGTGTTATTTTAGTGTTCCCTTTATTTTTTTGAGCAGTATATATTATATATTTGAGAGTCTTCAAAGTAGCCACCCTTCGCCTTGATGACAGCTTTGCACACTCTTGGCATTCTCTCAACCAGCTTCACCTGGAATGCTTTTCTAACAGTCTTAAAAGAGTTCCCACATATGCTGAGCACTTGTTGGCTGCTTTTCCTTCACTCTGCCGTCCAACTCATCCCAAACCAACTCAATTGGGTTGAGGTCAGGTGATTGTAGAGGCCAGGTCATCTGCTGCAGCACTCCATCACTCTCCTTCTTGGACAAATAGCCCTTACACAGCCTGTAGGTGTGTTGGGTCATTGTCTTGTTGAAAAACAAATGATAGTCCCACAAAGCGATAATGAGATGGGATGGCATATCGCTGCAGAATGCTGTGGTTGCCATGCTGGTTATGTGTGCCTTGAATTCAAAATAAATCACAGACAGTCACTAGCAAAGCACCCCCACACCATCACACCTCCTCCTCCATGCTTTACGGTGGGAACCACACATGATCATCCATTCACCTACTCTGCATCTCACAAAGACACCCCCAAAAAAATAAGGACCCAAAAATCTCACTTTTGGAAAATCAGACCAAAGGACAGATTTCCACTGGTCTAATTTCCATTGCTCGTGTTTATTGGCCCAAGCAAGTCTCTTCTTCTTATTGGTGTCCTTTAGTAGTGGTTTCTATGCAGCAATTCGACCATGAAGGCCTGATTCACACAGTATCCTCTGAACAGTTGATGTTGAGATGTGTCTGTTACTTGAACTCTGTGAAGAATTTATTTGGGCTGCAATTTCTGAGGCTGGAAACTCTAATGAACTTATCCTCTGCAGCAGAGGTAACTCTGGGTCTTCGTTTCCTATGGCGGTCCTCATGAGAGACAGTTTGATCATAGCGCTTGATGGTTTTTGCGACTGCACTTGAAGAAATGTTCAAAGTTCTTGACATTTTCTGGATTGACTGACCTTCATGTTTTAATGTAATGATGGGCTGTCATTTCTCTTTGCTTATTTGAGCTGTTCTTGCCATAATATGGATGTGGTCTTTAACCAAATAGGGATATCTTCTGTACACCAACCCTAACTTTTTATAACACAACTGATTGGCTCAAACACATTAAGTAGAACAGAAATGTTTAGTTTGTATTTAAGACCAGTTTAATATTAATCCCCTATTCTGATACTGATTGTAACTTCTTATTTAGAATTTCAGTCAGCTCACTGGCTTTGGGTGCTGACATTTAGAGTGTTGAATCATCTGCATACGTAGTCATTATAGCTTCATAGGAGACCAGTGGCAAATAATTTGCAAAAACAGAGAAGAGTAACTGCCCAAGGCAACTACTCTGAGGGACACCGCACTGTTCATATCTGATGTTGGAGAAGCTTCCATTGAAGAACAAGCTCTGGGTTCTATTGGATAAATAACTCTCCAACCATGTGATGGTAGGTGATGTAAAGCCATAGCAAGTGAGTTTTTTCACTAACAATTTAGGATCAATGACAAAGGCTGCACTGAAATCTACAATACAGCTCCTACAATCATCTTATCACCAATCATCAGCCTGAGTCAGTGCAGTACAAGTTGAATGCCCTTCACCATATCCATGCTGAAAGTCAGTTGTTAACTTGTTCTCTGAAAAATGGTCAAACACAATCCTCTCCAATAGTTTACTAAGAACAGACAGCAAACTGATTGGGCGGCTGTTAGAGCCAGCAAAAGGTGCATTACTATTTTTAGGCTTCCTTCCTTGCCTGTGGACACACACACTCCTTTAGGATTGCTTACAGATATAGTGGTGGCAATACAGTCTGCTACCATTGTCAATAGTTTCCCCTCAAGGTTGTCTATACCTGGTGCTTTATCATTATTGATGGATAACAATAGCTTTTCCACTTCTCCCACACTAACTTGGCCATATTGAAAACAGCAATCCTTCTCCTTCATAATTAGATATTATCAGGTATGAAGGTAAGACCCAGATGCCTAGTTGTATAGGCTTAGGAAACAGTGCCTCGGCCGTCTTTGGTGACTCTCGAGGAAGGTCAGGAAACCTCGGGTGCTCTCGGCAATGGGACATCCGGGATGGGCGAGGTGGAATCCCTAGACGTGCGAGTGAAATTGAATTTCCTCTCCATCCATTGTTCCCACAATCGCCCATCGATGCGGATGGTCAAAGCTTTGAGGGAGTCAAGATCCGTGGGTAACTCCCAAGCAGCAAGCTTGTCCTTAACCTCCTCCGAGACGCCATGCAGGAACATGTCCAACAGTGCTTCCTGGTCCACGCACTCTCCGCTGCCAACATGCAGAAATCCACCACATAGTCGGCCACTCTGCGGGCGTCCTGCCGGAGATGGATTAGCTTCTGGGCAGCTTCTCGCCTGGAGAACGGCACATCAGAAACCTTCTTTATCTCTCCCACGAACCCCTCCAGACTCACGCACATGGCCGGCTATGGTTCCCAAACGGCGGTAGCCCAGGTGAGAGCCCTCCCAGATATCAGAGTGATGAGGTAGGCTATCTTGGAGCGATCCGAGGGGAAGGAGGAGGGCTGAAGCTGAAAAATTAGGGCACACTCAGCTAAAAACGCCCGACAGGTGCTCAGATCTCCATTAAAGCATTCCGGGGGAGGTAAACGGGGCTCCCGGGAAGGTGGAGTGGCCGGTGGGGCGGTGCTGCTAACTGCCGAGTTACTGAGGGGCAGTGGGGTTACTACCGTGGAAGGCTGTCCCCAGACAACCCGCAGAATTGCTCCAGCAGAATGTCCAACGCCCGGTCATGGCGCTCAGCCAACGTTTGGACCCCCTCCATAAGACCACGAAGCAATTCCTCATGCCTACCAATGGAGGCTCCTTGGGAGGAGATGGCGTTGTGCAGCTGGCCCGGGTCTGCTGGGTCAGTCATGGTCAGTTCTTACTATCAGGTATGAAGGTAAGACCCAGATGCAGACAATGTCGAATTAACAATGGTTTAATAATCCAACAGGGGCAGGCAATAGACAGGTCAAGGCAGGCAGGGGTCAGTAAACCAGAGGTGGGGAAACGGTACCGGACGGCAGGCAGGCTCAGCGTCAGGGTAGGCAGGGGTCAATAATTCAGAGGTGGGTCAAAGGTACAAGTCGGCAGGCAGGCTCAGGGTCAGGGGCAGGCAGAGTGGTCAGGCAGGCAGGCTCAGGCTAGCTGCTACGCCAAGCAGCTCTTCAAACCTTTGGTTGGCAGGATCCCTGGACAGATTTAGCTGTCCCAGCAACTGAGGCTAACCGCATTGCGGGATCCAAGTTCAAAAGGCAGCTAGTAACCAAACCTTTTCAATAGAACATTTTTTCAGAGACTTGCAAAACTTTTAAAACAACAAACCGAGCTCTCCCTCATCCGCGTTCAACATGTGACAACACAGAACAAGAATGTGGTGCTGACTGGTGATTGGCCAACAGGGGCTGTATAATAAACCGTGTCTGAATGAGTAATGTCTCTTAACATATCTGACTGGCCCAGCATATGCCAGTTATAGGAAACCTATAGCATCAGTCAGTGCATATTGCCCAGCGAGGTCAAAGGCTAGGAAGGTCAAAGGTGTTATCCGCCTTTCATCATGAAGTGCATTAACATCTTCTCTGTGTTCATCTGATCCAGATGGCTAAGTAGAACTCTGACAGCTGCCACCACTGTGCAATGTCACTATAGAGAATATCGTTCCATCTTTAAGACATCATATTTCAAAGGAATATTACCGTGCGGATTGCTATTCCTTTGGTTGTGCACAGAGAATAGGCAGAGGTTGCATGCACTCATTGCTCATTAATTCATGGTTCACGACTCAATTTTGAACAGCTTTTTCTCTTCACCTAGATTTGAACGCTTCTGTACCCGACTGCTCCTTTTTGAAAAGGTTAAGAATAGGAGTCTATGGAGAAGTAGTGAGCAATAACGATGTCATTATTTCATTATGATACCATCACTGAAATGAGTCGCCTTGTTTGTTGCCACTAGCAACAGACCATAATCTGTGAAGCAGTAAAGAGCTTAGAAGAGACGTAGAAATGGCCCTGACAAAGCCGACAGGAAGTGACCTCTTAAGTGTGTAAGTAATGGAGCCTTAACAACTTAGGTCAGTGTATATGACTACAAAAGTATGCCTAGAAGTTTTGCTACGAAAAGTTTATGATTTCCTTTTTACATTTGAAGATATTGTGCATAACAGTAAAATCCTAAATTCTATATCCCACAGTAAGGAAATGTAGTTTCCAAGTCTCTACAAAATAATGATGATAAAATGATTTAAATGTATCTGCATAGCAATAACTTTCAGTCTAATTTTTAACAAAATCAAACAAATTTGGTCCTGAGGCTGTAAACCAGCCTCTCCTCGACCAATCAACACAACACAAAAACAAAGAAACACACCTCCCGTTGCCCATCACATTTGTTTACAGGGGTAGAGCCTCCCAAGCATGCCTATAGCCCTAGCAGTGGAGCAGCTCCAAGTGAAAACGGCCTTAGCCCCACGCTGTGAGCTTTGAGTCCCCCTGCCTTTGCCTGGAGACCTCTGACTTGAAACCCTACTTGAACCTGCTGCTCTCACTCAGCAACACATAAATCACCTGGCTCTCAGCAACATCCCCGGCCTGCAGCGCACTGCTGAACTTGACTCCATGGAAATAAAGTTCGTAACAGGATACAAAAAAACTAATCCAGGCCTGAACAATTGCTGGCATACTGGAGCCCAGAGGTGCTGATACCCTGTGACAAACACAGCCTCTGTTGTGAGGTCTCTTCTGCGTCAAGGCACTGTTGGATGCTAGCCTAGCGCCTCGCACCAGAGGAACCTGGCAAGAGCCTTCGGCTCTGTTGTTGTCATCTGCTGCTGATGAAGACGTAACCTGTCAGACCATAGGCCCTCTACTCAATGTCTCAATCTCTCTCTCTCTCTCTCTCTCTCTCTCTCTCTCTCTCTCTCTCTCTCTCTCTCTCTCACTCTCACTCTCACTCTCTCTAGAGAAAAGGTCCTCTCTCTCACACACACACACACACACACACCTAGAACTGGGATGATAAAACAAAAATGATTGACACCGACCAAACCGACCACTTATCATCGTTCATTACTATAAATACACTATATGGCCCTACTAGAGAAATGTGAAGTATGAAATTAAATACGTTTGCTAATATTGGTGATTGTTGATGGGACAATTGATAGCTACAACATTTAAGTAGTAGTAGTAGTTTTAAGGGTAATATAAAACAATGACTGTGGTGCACATTCAATTATCAATTAATCGTTATTAACGTGATAATTCAGTCAATTTATAGTGATATGGATTTTTGTCCATATCACCCAGCTCTAGTCTGTGTCTTGGTCTCTCACCTACACAGCATGTGTCTGGCTGAAGTGTCACCAAGTTAACTTGGTAGGTAACCCAAACCTTGACAAAGAAAGGGCAAATGGTGCCAGTCGTTCTGTTCTCTCCGCTGATTCACTGATAAGGCAACAGGTCTCTCTATTACTCCCTATTAGTCCTCCTGGCATCAAAACACCCCAATCAATTTTCTCTACTATGTCCACAATAAAGACATATTCTCTGAGTTCATAACAGCTCTATGCTTTTAAGAAAATACTGTCTGAAAGTACAATTTTGCTGTATTACACTACATTTTACTCCATTAAGAGTCCAATTTATTTGTTCTATTACAGGCCTTACAAACTGTGCAAACATGGAGGAATGTCTCAGTAGTCTAGTCTCCTCACTGAGCCGCCATCGTTCCTCTTGATAACATCAGGCACCAGGCCTACAGAGCCACGGGCCCTGAGACACACTTTTATGACTTAAGTACTCGGGCCCGTATCCACAGAGCGTTTCAGAGTAGAAAATTGGTCGTAATTGCTCAGAATAGAGATATTTTACTCTCACTCTTATTGGTAAAAATATATGCTATGCATGAAGCATCTTTAGTCATAAGAGTCCTACCTAGTCGACAGATATTTAGGGGACCTCATGAGTTGTCCTAACCAGTTGAGTTACCAGCAGGTGTCAGTTCAAACTTTAGCCCCCTCAGTTTTAGCTTTATGTCCCTATATAAACATAGCAAAACATTTAAAATGATTGAGTGACAGGTTGGCGGGAATAAAATCTGTATTTCCGCTGCGCTGTGTCTGCACAATCAACAGGGCGTGCCGTGGTGTGTGTAGGGGGCTATGGAAAGCTAATGGCCAGTTGGAAACGTGTTTATGGTAGGCTGGCATTGCTTAATTGATTACATGGGTCGAATTTGATTTTCAAAAGTGTATTGTGCCATATCACAATGTGTTGCTGAACTCATGAGCGAGCAGCGGGATTTACCATGTTTGAAGAGGGACTGTATAGGCCTATTTATTTGGCAAGACTGCTGTGCATGGCTGTATCTCACTGTAGTAGGCTGTGTTTTGGTTATTTGGATCACCATTCACCTTTTGTTTACAGTGTTTGTTTACTCTTAATGTAACTAGCCTAAATATAGATTGTGTCATGACTCTATTGATCTGATATTTTGTTTCCTAGGCCTACAACCTGGCACCGCTGTTTTGTTCTGTTCCCATTCGCAGTTGTGTCGGTATTCTTAGCCAAATTGATATTCAGTATTTTTGTTTGAATGCGTGAATAACTAGGGTACTACTTCAGCATTTAGTTTGCATTATTTTGGTGAAACAGCTGTGTGTATGGCTGCATATACATAGGCTGTTTGTAATAGGTGAATTGCTTTATCTACACTATATATACAAAAGTATGTGGAAACCCCTTCAAATTAGTGGATTCGGCTACTTCAGCCACACCCGTTGCTGACAGGTGTATAAAATTGAAAACACAGCCATGCAATCTCCACAGACAAACATTGGCTGTAGAATGGCCTTACTAAAGAGCTCATTGTCATTCAACTTGGCACCGTCATAGGATTCCACCTTTCCAACAAGTCAATTCGTCAAATATCTGCCCTGCTAGAGCTTCCCCGCTCAACTGTAAGTGCTGTTTTGAAATGGAAACATCTAGGAGCAACAATGGCACATCTGCGCAGTGGTAGGCCCCACAAGGTCACAGAACGGGACCGCTGAGTGCATGAAATGGGTTTCCATGGCCGAGCAGCCTTACACAAGCCTAAGATCACCATGTTCAATGCCAAGCATCGGCTGGAGTGGTGTAAAGCTCACCGTCATTGGTTTCTGGAGCAGTGGAAACACGCTTCACCATCTTGCAGTCCGACGGACGAATCTGGGTTTGGTGGATGCCAGGAGAACGCTACCTACCCCAATGCATAGTGCCAACTGTAAAGTTTGGTGGAGGAGGAATAATGGTCTGGGGATGTTTTTCATGGTTCGGGCTAGGCCCCTTAGTTCCAGTGAAGGGAAATCTTAATGCTACAGCATACAATAATTATGTGCTTCTAACTTTGTGGCTGTCAGAACTCAGGATAAGACCCAGATGCAGACAGTTCAAATCACAGAGGTTTATTTACAAAACAGGGGGCAGGCAAAGGACAGGTCAAGGTCAGGCAGAGGTCGTTAGTCCAGGGTAGAGTTTGAAAGGAAGAGAATGGCAGGCAGGATCAGGGTCAGAGCAGGCAAAGGTCAGTAATCAACGGCAGTGTCAAAGGTACAGAACGGCAAGCAGGCTCAGGGTCAGGGCAGACAGAATGTTCAAAACCGGAAGAACTAGAAAACAGGGGTACGGAAAAACATGCTGGTAGGCTTGACGAGACAAGACGAACTGGCAAAAGACAAACAGAAAACGCAGGTACAAATGCACAGGGGATAATGGGGGAAATGGGAGACACTTGGTGGGGGGTGGAGACAAGCATAAGACAGGTGAAACAGATTAGGGTGTGACAGTGGCAACAGTGTTTCCTGTGCTCTAGTTTTTGTTTTTCCTAGTCTTAGTCTGCCTGGCCCCTGTTTTGTAAATTAACATCTGTGATTCTAACTGTCTGCATCTGGGTCTTATCTTGAGTCCTGATAGTACGAACTGGCCATGACTGACCCGAGAGGTTGTCAGCAATGCCCGTGTCACCTCGCTTCCTCCGCATTGGCCCTATGACCACGCCATCAACCTTTTCCCGGGCAATACTCTGCCTTGGGGGCGGCTTTATTCCCTGTCGGGTCCAGAGACCGAGGCTGGTGATGCCATTCAGACTGACCAGGCCCTGGTTAACAACATTCTCCGTGACATGTGAACCGGTTTCTGTTCGTCTACCTCGATGACATCCTCGGTTTTCCCGCTCGGCTCAAGGACATGTCCTCCATGTCCGACAAGTCCTCCAGTGTCTTCTGGAGAACCAGCTGTTCGTCAAAGCGGAGAAATGTGAATTCCATCGCTCCACCATCTCCTTCCTTGGATAGATCATAGCTGCAGGCAACATACAGATGGATCCTGGAAAGGTGAGAGCGGTGGTGGATTGGCCGCAATCCACCTCCAGAGTACAGCTGCAATGCTTCCTGGGGTTCGGTAATTTCTACCGCCGGTTCATCCGGAGTTACAGCATCCTGGCTTCCCCCCTTTCAGCACTCATCTCTCCCAAGGTCCCATTCACGTGGTCTCCAGCTGCAGACCGGACGTTCTTGGAGCTCAAGCACCAACTCACTACCGCCCCCATCCTAATCCATCCGGAACCGTCCCGGCAGTTCGCGGTGGAGGTTGACGCCTCAGAAGTCGGAGTGGGGTCTGTCCTGTCCCAGCATTCAGCCTAAGACCAAAAGCTGCATCCCTGCGCTTTCATCTCCCATCGTCTCAACACCACGAAAAGGAATTACGACGTGGGTAACAGAGAACTACTTGCGGTGAAAATATCGTTGGAGGAGTGGAGGCACTGGTTAGGGGGCGGAACACCCATTCATAGTATGGACGGATCACAAGAACCTGGAATATCTCCGCACCGCCAAGTGCCTCAATTCCAGGCAAGCTCGATGGGCCCTGCTATTCACTCGATACAAGTCCAAGAATGTGAAGCCAGGTGCGCTTTCACCATCATTCCCGAGATCATCCTCCCTACCTCTTGTCTTGTGGCTGCACTTATCTGGGATATAGAAAACCGGGGACCGTGAGGGGGGAGCCCGGCTAACCGGATGTTTGTCCCAGACTCTGCCTGTTCCCCGGTTCTGGAATGGGCTCATACCTCTTGACTGGCCTGCCATCCTGCCTCCCGTCGGACCCTGGCCTTTGTAAGACAATGGTTTTGGTGGCCCATCTTGGTCCTGACATCTCCGAGTTCGTCGCCGCCTGCACCATGTGTGCTCAGAATAAAACTCTGCGGCTGGCCTCCTTCAACCTCTTCCCATTCCTCACTGCCCCTGGTCCCATATATCCCTTCAACACGGGTCTCCCTCTATCAAATCAAATCAAATGTAATTATATATCCCTTATACAGCTGATATATCAAAGTGCTGTACAGAAACCCAGCCTAAAACCCCAAACAGCAAGCAATGCAGGTGTAGAAGCACGGTGGCTAGGAAAAACTCCCTAGAAAGGCCAAAACCTAGGAAGAAACCTAGAGAGGAACCAGGCTATGAGGGGTGGCCAGTCCTCTTCTGGCTGTGCCGGGTGGAGATTATAACAGAACATGGCCAAGATGTTCAAATGTTCATAAATGACCAGCATGATCAAATAATAGTAATCATAGTGAACAGGTCAGGGTTCCATAGCCGCAGGCGGAACAGTTGAAACTGGAGCAGCAGCACGGCCAGGTGGACTGGGGACAACAAGGAGTCATCATGCCAGGTAGTCCTGATGCATTCTCAGGTCCTCCGAGAGAAAGAAAAAAAGAAAGAAAGAGAGAAAGAGAGAATTAGAGAGAGCATACTTAGATTGGAAACACCAATACCCTCACGGTGGTGGATTGGTTTTCCAAAACCACCCATTTCATTCCCCTTCCCAAGTTAACCTCAGCCAAGGAAACGACCCATCTCATGGTGCAGTCTTCTGGATTCATGGACTTCCGGTGTACATGGTCTCCGACCACAGTCCTCAGTTCTCGTCCCGGTTCTGGAAGGCGTTCTGCACCCTTATTGGGGCATCAGCCAGCCTGTCCTTTGGTTTTCACCCGCAATCTAACAGCCAGTCGGAGCGAGGCAATCAGGACCTGGAGATGACTCTTCGTTGACTCATCTCCGCCAACCCCACCACCTGGAGCCAGCAACTCATATGGGTGGAATACGCCCGCAACACCCTTCCCTGCTCAGCCACTGGTCTCTCGCCGTTCGAGTGTTCCATGGGTTATCAGCCTCCGCTCTTCCCTGAGCAGGAGGAAGAGGTCAGCATACCCTCGGCCCAGATGTTTGCCCACCGCTGTCGCCGTACCTGGAAGAGAGTCTGGTCCACCCTCCTCAAGGTCACCTTCAGGTGATCAAAACCAAGATGGCGTAGCAGTCGGACGTGTGTTTGTCTTGTCCCGTCTTGTCCCGTGTAAATAGTCATTTCCCTCATTTGTTTCATATATATTTTAATCACACTTTCTATCTACGGACTGAATATACTTTCCTGCAACCCGCCTCACCCAATGTGGTACGGATCTGCTATTTTTATACTTTAGAACCGAAACCCCCATCAGGAGCTAGCCAGCTAACTAGCTACTAGCTAGTAGGCAATTAGCCACTGCTAGCGGTCTTCACCGTTAACTCGGACACCAGCCAGCTTCAACTTGGTCAATACCTGCCAGTCTGCACAGCGCGATATCAACCCAGAGCATATCAGACTGCTTTTTCTCTACCACATCACCGGATTCCTACCGGAAGCTCTGGACCATTACACTGGATCATCGCAGCTAGCTAGCTGCAACCTGAGTGGCTACTGCTGGCTAACGTCTCTGTCCTGAAGCAAGCACCAGTTAGCCTTGAGCTTGCCTCGAGATAGGCCCATCTCCCGGCTACCCAAAGAGGTCTACCAGCTAATTATTGGGCTACAGTAACTCTTTGCCAATTGGCGTAGACCCTTTATTGCCGACACGGAGCACCGCCAATCCATCATGACTGGTCTGCCGACGTAATTGTCCAAGGTGGTTTCAACAGGTTTTCCGTTGCGACGTCGCCGAAGACCCATCTGCTAGTCCCGGCCCGCTAGCTTTATGAATCGGCGTTTCTCCAGCTCGCCTAGCGTAGTAGCAACGTCCGTAGCGGCTCCCTGACTAACCTATTGCTGCTCATTGGACCCTATGATCACTCGGCTACACATGCCTCTCCCTAATGTCAATATGCCTTGTCTACTGCTGTTTAGGTTAGTTATTATTGTTTTATTTCACTGTAGAGCCCCCAGCCCCGCCCAACTTGCCTTAGATAGCTCTTTTGTCCCACCCCACACACATGCTTAGACCTCTCCTGGCTTAACTGGGGCCTCCAGAGCCACTACCGCTCTCATCGTCACTCAATGCCAAGGTTTACCTCCACTGTACTCACATCCTACCATACCCTTGTCTGTACATTATGCCCTGAATCTATTCCACCACACCCAGAAATCTGCTCTGTTCCTCTGGTGATGTAGAGGTTTACCCAGGCCCTGTAGCTCCCAGCACCACACCTATTCCCCAGGCACTCTCATTTGTTGATTTCTGTAACCGTAAAAGCCTTGGTTTCATGCATGTTAACATCAGAAGCCTCCTCCCTAAGTTTGTTTTATTCACTGCTTTAGCACACTCTGCCAACACCGATGTCCTAGCCGTATCTGAATCCTGGCTTAGGAAGGCCACCAAAAATCCTGAAATTTCCATCCCCAACTACAACATTTTCCGACAAGATAGAACTGCCAAAGGAGGCGGAGTTGCAATCTACTGCAGAGATAGCCTGTAGAGTTTTGTCATACCATCCAGGTCTGTGCCCAAACAATTCAAGCTTCTACTTTTAAAAATCCACCTTTCCAGAAATAAGTCTCTCACTGTTGCCGCTTGTTATTGACCCACCTCAGCCCCCAGCTGTGCCCTGGACACCATATGTGAATTGATTGCCCCCATCTATCTTCAGAGTTTGTACTGTTAGGTGACCTAAACTGGGATATGCTTAACGTTCTACAATCTAAGCTAGATGCCCTCAATCTCACACAAATTATCAAGGAACCTACCAGGTACAACACTAAATCCGTAACCATGGGCACCCTCATAGATATTATCCTGACCAACTTGCCCTCTAAATAAACCTCTGCTGTCTTCAACCAGGATCTCAGCGATCACTGCCTCATTGCCTGCGTCCGTAATGGGTCCAACCCTCATCACTGTCAAACGCTCGCTAAAACACTTCAGCGAGCAGGCCTTTCTAATCGACCTTGCCGGGGTATCCTGGAAGGAAATGGACCTCATCCCGTCAGTAAAGATCCTGTGGCATACTGCATTAGCATCGAATAGCCCCTGCGATATGCAACTTTTCAGGGAAGTCAGGAATCAATATACATTCAGTTAGGAAAGCTAGGGCTAGCTTTGCATCCTGTAGCACTAATTCGAAAAAGTTTTGGGACACTGAAAAGTCCATGGAGAATAAGAGCACCTCCTTCCAGCTGCCCACTGCACTGAAGCTAGGAAGCACAGTCACCACCAATAAATAAATAATTTCAATATGCATTTCTCTACGGCTGGCCATGCTTTCCACCTGGCTACCATACCCCAGCCAACAGCTCTGCACCCCCCGCAGAAACTTGCCCAAGTCCCCCCCCCCGCTTCTCCTTCACCCAAATCCAGACAGCTGATGTTCTGAAAGAGCTGCAAAGTCTGGATCCCTACAAAGCAGCTGGGCTAGACAATCTGGACCATCTCTTTCTAAAATGATCCGCCGAAATTATTGCATTGTAGCCTGTTCAACCTCTCTTTCGTATCGTCTGAGAACCCCAAAGATTGGAAAGCTGCCGTGGTCATCCCCCTCTTCAAAGGGGTGACACTCTAGACCCAAACTGTAGACCTATATGCATCCTGCCCTGCCTTTCTAAAATCTTCGAAAGCCAAGTTAACAAACAGATCACCGACCAATTCGAATACCTTCTCCACTATGTAATATGGTTTCCGAGCTGGTCATGGGTGCACCTCAGCCACGCTCAAGGTCGTGAATGATATCATAACCGCGATCGATAAAAAACAGTACTGTGCAACCGTCTTCATCGACCTGGCCAAGGCTTTCGACTGTCAATCACCGCATTCTTATCGGCAGACTCAATAGCCTTGGTTTCCCAAATGACTGCCTTGCCTGGTTCACCAACTACTTCTCAGATAGAGTTCAATGTGTCAAACCTCATTAAAATGCAAATCATTTTATAACATTTTTGACGTGCGTTTTTCTGGATTTTTTTGTTGTTATTCTGTCTCTCACTCTTCAAATAAACCTACCATTAAAATTATAGACTGCTCATTTCTTTGTCAGTGGGCAAACGTACAAAATCAGCAGGGGATCAAATACTTTGCAAAAGTCACTGAAGCTGGAGACTTATATCTCCCTCACTAACTTTAAGCATCAACTGTCAGAGCAGCTTACCGATCACTGTACCTGTACACAGCCCATCTGTAAATAGCACACCCAACTACCTGATCCCCATATTATTATTTATTTATTTTGCTCTTTTGCACCCCAGTATCTATACTTGCACATCATCATCTGCACATCTATCACTCCAGTATTAAGGCTAAATTGTAATTATTTCACCTCTATGGCCTATTTATTGCCTTACCTCCCTAATCTTACTACATTTGCACACACTGTACATAGATTTTTCTATTATGTTATTGACTGTACATTTGTTTATCCCATGTGTAACTCTGTGTTGCTGTTTCTGTCACACTGCTTTGCTTTATCTTGGCCAGGTCGCAGTTGTAAATGAGAACTTGTTCTCAACTGGTCTACCTGGTTAATAAAGGTGAAATAAAAAATAAAAGGTTTAGGCGACAGGCGGACCGCTGTCCAGGATCCCTGCTCCCTGCTATCATCTTGGGCAGAGGGTATGGCTGTCCACTCGGGATCTGCCCCTCCTGGTGGAGTCGGCCCTTTCTCCATCTCTAAGGTCCTTAGCCCCTCTGCTGTTCGCCTTCTGTTGCCCTGCACTCTCCGTATACATCCTACTTTCCATGTATCTAGAATTAAACCCCTTTCTCACAACACTTTGTCTCCTGTTTCCAGGAGTCAAAGGGCGTTTTCTGTTTGTCTGCGTTTTCTGTTTGTCTGTTGCGAGTTTGTCTTGTCCCGTCAAGTCCTACCAGCGTGTTCCCATGTTTCCTGTGCTCTACAGTGCCTTGCAAAATTATTTATTCCTTTTGGCATTTTTCTTATTTTGTTGCATTACAACCTGTAATATAAATTGATTTTTATTTGGATTTCATTTAATGGACATACACAAAACAGTCCAAATTGGTGAAGTGAAATTTAAAAAAAGAACATGTTTCAAAAATTAAAATTAAAATGTAAACAAAAAGCTGTGTGTGCATATGAATTCACCCCCTTTGCTATGAAGCCCCTAAATCAGATCTGGTGCAACCAATTACCTTAATAAGAAGTGACATAATTAGTTTTAAAAATTCCACCTGTGTGCAATCTAAGTGTCACATGATCTGTCACATGATCTCAGTTTATACACCTGTTCTGAAAGGCTCCAGAGTCTGCAACACCACTAAGCAAGGAGCACCACCAAGCAAGCTGCACCATGAAGGCCAAAGAGCTCTCTAAACAGGTCAGGGACAAAGTTGTGGAGAAGGACAGGGTTGGGTTATAAAAAATAAACATCCCACAGAGCACCATTAAATCCATTATTAAAAAATGGAAAGAATATTGCACCACAACAAACCTGCCAAGAGAGGGTCGCACACCAAAGCACACAGACCAGGCAAGGAGAGCATTAATCAGAGAGGCAACAAAGAGACCAAAGATAACTCTGAAGGAGCTGCAAAGCTCGACAGCGGAGTTTGGAGTATCTGTCTACGGGACCACTCCACAGAACTGGGCTTTACGGAAGAGTGGCCAGAAAAAAGCCATTGCTTAAAGAAAAAAATAAGCAAACACATTTGGTGTTTGCCATGTGGGGAGACTCCCCAAAACAAATGAAAGAAGGTACTCTGGTCAGATGAGACTAAAATGTATGTTTTTGGCCATCAAGGAAAATGCTATGTCTGGCACAAACCCAACACCTCTCATCACCTCAAGAACACCATCCCCACAGTGAAGTATGGTGGTGGCAGCATCATGTTGTGGGGATGTTTTTCATCGGCAGAGACTGGGAAACTGGTCAGAATTGAAGAAATGATGGATGGCGCTAAATACATGGAAATTCTTGAGGGAAACCTGTTTCAGTCTTCTAGAGATTTGAGACTGAGACGGAGGTTCACCTTCCAACAGGACAATGACCCTAAGCATACGACTAAAGCAACACTCGAGTGGTTTAAGGGGAAACATTTAAATGTCTTGGAATGGCCTGGTCAAAGCCCAGACTTCAATCCAATTGAGAATCTGTGGAATGATTTAGAGATTGCTGTACTCCAGCAGAACCCATCCAACTTGAAGGAGCTGGAGCAGTTTTACCTTGAAGAATGGGCAAAAATCCCAGTGGCTAGATGTGCCAAGCTTATAGAGACATACCCCAAGAGACTTGCAGCTGTAATTGCTGCAAAAGGTGGTTCTACAAAGTATTGACTTTGGGGGGTGAATAGTTATGCACGTTCAAGTTTTCAGTGTTTTTGTCTTATTTCTTGTTTGTTTCACAATAAAAAAGATTTTGCATCTTTAAAGTGGTTGGCATGTTGTGTAAATCAAATGATACAAACCCCAAAAAATCCTTGTTATTAATTCCAGGTTGTAAAGCAATAAAATAGGAAAAATGCCAAGGGGATGAATTCATTCGCAAGCCACTGTAGTTTTTGTTTTTCCTAGTCTTCCCAGTTTTGACCATTCTGCCTGCCCTGACCCTGAGCCTGCCTGCTGTTCTGTGTTTCCTGACTCCGCCCTGGATTACTGACCTCTGCCTGCCTTTGACCTGTCGTTTGCCTGCCCCCTGTTTTGTAAATTAACATCTGCGATTCGAACTGTCTGCATCTGGGTTGTATCCTGAGTCCTGAGAATGAGTGTAGTAAGTAGCAGAGGTGGGACCAAGTCATCTTAGCACTCAAGTCTCAAGTCAAGTCCCAAGTCCGAGTCATGTCTGAAGTCAAGACTGACAAGTCTCAAGTCAAGTCTCAAGTCCTAAACTTTGAGTTTCGAGTCCTGAACAAGTCATAATGTGCTCTTCACCAAATGTAATACAAGAGTAATAGTTAGTATATTACATTTACGCAAATCGTCAATGCTTTTTAAAATATATATTACTTTCCAAATAAACAATATATTTCCATGGAAATACATGGGTAGCCATGAGATAGACCCCCCCCTCGATTAACTATCGAGGATCGCTATGAGGTGCAATAGGGCGATGTAGGCTTGTACACAATCGCCCAACCTTAAAACAAACACACACACACTCTCTGTGTGTGGTTACAGTAGGCTTATGTATGTCAATGGTTTTAGGAACAGCAGTAACATCAGGCAGGATTTAGGTTACCAACTGCCTAGCCAGTTGTAGCTCAATCTTGGGTGCAATGTTTACGTTCCCGCACTGACTGACTGTGTGGAGGCTCATTGATTTAATGTTATGTTAGCCTACATGCTACACTAGCAAAGTTATATATAGCTGTCAGCTATATTAGCCACAACTTACCATTTTTTGTGCAACTTCAAGTTTCGAAAAAGTTTGAACAAGTTGTTACGCCTCAGTCTGTAATTTTCTTCCCACATGTTTTGCAAGTTGCAATCCGTTTTTTGATGACTACAGCGTAGTCTTTATATCCGAATATAATAATTTGGGGTATCATCTTTCCAAGGGCTCCGTCTGAATTCACCCACCGACGTTCCTCTGCACTGCCACGCACAACTTTTTCTCAGCTGTCACAATTTGATTGGCTGCTGTCCGATTCAAACTGTAATCCGTCAAATGAAGAGCTGATACGCTGCACAATTTTTTTAATAGCATAATTTTTAATATTTAGGCTTGGGGAGGGTATCAAGTCAGTTTGAGTCAAAAGGTTCTAGTTGAAGTTAAGTCCCGAGTCATTGGTGTTAAAGTCAAAGTCGAGTTGCAAGTCATCATATTTGTGACTCAAGTCTGACTCGAGTCCAAGTCATGTGACTCGAGTCCACACCTCTGGTAAGTAGTACTCCTGTAATAATATATTTATATATTTCTTAATTCCATTAATTTACTTTTAGATTTGTATGTATTGTTGTGAATTTTTAGATATTACTGCACTGTTGGAGCTAGGAGACAAGCATTTTGCCACGCCCGCAATAACATCTGCTATATGCTTTGCTGTCTTTGTATCTAAGATAATTGTGTAGTTTAGAGTAATTATCGAGGTTAGCTAGCCAGCCGCGACACGACGCCTTGTCCAGACTCCAGACTTAGTCAACACACCTAGTCATCAAACCCACTGCTAGCTAGTGGGTTTGCTAGCTAGCCAACCGTTACCGACTAGCAGCGCTGTAGATACTAATACATTACAACGGAACGATTTGACTAGTGCAGTGTTAGCTAGCTAGCTACATAGTTGTCTTTGTCATAGCTTGATAATTGTGTAGTTTAGTAATTATCGAGGTTAGCTAGCCAGCTATCTCCGTCCCCCGCGACGCCATTGTTCCATACCTAGCCAACTATTACCGACGAGCAGCATTGTAGAAACTAAATACATTACAAAGGAACGTCTTGATTAGTGTTATGTTAGCTAGCTACAAAGTTGCTTTTGTATAATAGCCAACCTCTACCGACTAGCAGCACTGTAGAAACTATTACATTACAACGGAAGGACTTGATTAGTTTAGTGTTAGTTAGCTAGCATTTTCATCATTTTAGTCAATAACATTTTCGCAACGTAAGCTTAACTTTCTGAACATTCGAGACGTGTAGTCCACTTGTCATTCCAATCTCCTTTGCATTAGCGTAGCCTCTTCTGTAGCTTGTCAACTATGTGTCTGTCTATCCCTGTTCTCTCCCCTCTGCACAGGCCATACAAACGCTTCACACCGCGTGGCCGCTGCCACTCTAACCTGGTGGTCCCAGCGCGCACGACCCACGTGGAGATCCAGGTCTCCGGCAGCCTCTGGAACTGCCGGTCTGCGGCCAACAAGGCAGAGTTCATCTCAGCCTATGCTACCCTCCAGTCCCTAGACTTCCTGGCGCTGACGGAAACATGGATTAGCACAGATAACACTGCTACTCCTACTGCTCTCTCCTCGTCTGCCCACGTGTTCTCGCATACCCCTAGAGCATCGAGCCAGCGGGGTGGTGGCACTGGAATCCTCATCTCTCCCAAGTGGACATTCTCTCTTTCTCCCCTGACCCATCTGTCTATCTCCTCATTTGAATTCCATGCTGTCACAGTTACCAGCCCTTTCAAGCTTAACATCCTTATCATTTATCGCCCTCCAGGTTCCCTTGGAGAGTTCATCAATGAGCTTGACGCCTTGATAAGTTCCTTTCCTGAGGATGGCTCACCTCTCACAGGTCTGGGTGACTTTAACCTCCCCACGTCTACCTTTGACTCATTCCTCTCTGCCTCCTTCTTTCCACTCCTCTCCTCTTTTGACCTCACCCTCTCACCTTCCCCCCCTACTCACAAGGCAGGCAATACGCTTGACCTCATCTTTACTAGATGCTGTTCTTCCACTAATCTCATTGCAACTCCCCTCCAAGTCTCCGACCACTACCTTGTATCCTTTTCCCTCTCGCTCTCATCCAACACTTCTCACTCTGCCCCTACTCGGATGGTATTGCGCCGTCCCAACCTTCGCTCTCTCTCTCCCGCTACTCTCTCCTCTTCCATCCTATCATCTCTTCCCTCTGCTCAAACCTTCTCCAACCTATCTCCTGATTCTGCCTCCTCAACCCTCCTCTCCTCCCTTTCTGTATCCTTTGATTTTCTCTGTCCCCTATCCTCCAGGCCGGCTCGGTCCTCCCCTCCTGCTCCGTGGCTCGACGACTCACTGCGAGCTCACAGAACAGGGCTCCGGGCAGCCGAGCGGAAATGGAGGAAAACTCGCCTCCCTGCGGACCTGGCATCCTTTCACTCCCTCCTCTCTACATTTTCCTCTTCTGTCTCTGCAACTAAAGCCACTTTCTACCACTCTAAATTCCAAGCATCTGCCTCTAACCCTAGGAAGCTCTTTGCTACCTTCTCCTCCCTCCTGAATCCGCCTCCCCCTCCCCCCCTCCTCCCTCTCTGCGGATGACTTCGTCAACCATTTTGAAAAGAAGGTTGATGACATCCGATCCTCGTTTGCTAAGTCAAACGACACCGCTGGTCCTGCTCACACTGCCCTACCCTGTGCTTTGACCTCTTTCTCCCCTCTCTCTCCAGATGAAATCTTGCGTCTTGTGACGGCCGGCCACCCAACAACCTGCCCACTTGACCCTATCCCCTCCTCTCTTCTCCAGACCATTTCCGGAGACCTTCTCCCTTACCTCACCTCGCTCATCAACTCATCCTTGACCGCTGGCTACGTCCCTTCCGTCTTCAAGAGAGCGAGAGTTGCACCCCTTCTGAAAAAACCTACACTCGATCCCTCCGATGTCAACAACTACAGACCAGTATCCCTTCTTTCTTTTCTCTCCAAAACTCTTGAACGTGCCGTCCTTGGCCAGCTCTCCTGCTATCTCTCTCAGAATGACCTTCTTGATCCTAATCAGTCAGGTTTCAAGACTGGGCATTCAACTGAGACTGCTCTTCTCTGTGTCACGGAGGCTCTCTGCACTGCTAAAGCTAACTCTCTCTCCTCTGCTCTCATCCTTCTAGACCTATCTGCTGCCTTTGATACTGTGAACCATCAGATCCTCCTCTCCACCCTTTCCGAGCTGGGCATCTCCGGCGCGGCCCACGCTTTGATTGCGTCCTACCTGACAGGTCGCTCCTACCAGGTGGCATGGCGAGAATCTGTCTCCGCACCACGTTCTCTCACCACTGGTGTCCCCCAGGGCTCTGTTCTAGGCCCTCTCCTATTCTCACTATACACCAAGTCACTTGGCTCTGTCATATCCTCACATGGTCTCTCCTATCATTGCTACGCAGACGACACACAATTCATCTTCTCCTTTTCCCCTTCTGATAACCAGGTGGCGAATCGCATCTCTGCATGTCTGGCAGACATATCAGTGTGGATGACGGATCACCACCTCAAGCTGAACCTCGGCAAGACGGAGCTGCTCTTCCTCCCAGGGAAGGACTGCCCGTTCCATGATCTTACCATCACGGTTGACAACTCCCTTGTGTCCTCCTCCCAGAGTGCTAAGAACCTTGGCGTGACCCTGGACAACACCCTGTCGTTCTCCACTAACATCAAGGCGGTGACCCGATCCTGTAGGTTCATGCTCTACAACATTCACAGAGTACGACCCTGCCTCACACAGGAAGCGGCGCAGGTCCTAGTCCAGGCACTTGTCCTCTTCCGTCTGGATTACTGCAACTCGCTGTTGGCTGGGCTCCCTGCCTGTGCCATTAAACCCCTACAACTCATCCAGAACGCCGCAGCCCGTCTGGTGTTCAACCTTCCCAAGTTCTCTCACGTCACCCCGCTCTTCCGCTCTCTCCACTGGCTTCCAGTTGAAGCTCGCATCCGCTACAAGTCCATGGTGCTTGCCTACGGAGCTGTGAGGGGAACGGCACCTCCGTACCTTCAGGCTCTGATCAGGCCCTACACCCAAACAAGGGCATTGCGTTCATCCACCTCTGGCCTGCTCGCCTCCCTACCTCTGAGGAAGCACAGTTCCCGCTCAGCCCAGTCAAAACTGTTCGCTGCTCTGGCACCCCAATGGTGGAACAAGCTCCCTCACGACCCCAGGACAGCGAAGTCAATCACCACCTTCCGGAGACACCTGAAACCCCACCTCTTTAAGGAATACCTGGGATAGGATAAAGTAATCCTTCTAACCCCCTCCCCCCCCCTAAAAGATTTAGATGCACTATTGTAAGTGGTTGTTCCACTGGATATCATAAGGTGAATGCACCAATTTGTAAGTCACTCTGGATAAGAGCGTCTGCTAAATGACTTAAATGTAAATGTAAATGTCTAAATATGTGTATGTGACCAATAAAATTTGATTTGATTTGAGAAAAATAGACTGACTCACACATAACACACACACACCTCACACACACAGACTCGGTACTCACATATACATTCACACACAGGCATACAACCATACTCACAAACACACGCAAACACACACAACAACACACTCAGCCAACGCTGCTATCCCATGTATATAGAGACATAAACACTGGATTGTTTCTTTTATACTGTTTTTCACACTGTGTATTCATATACTGTATCCTTCACATAGCTCATTCTAATATATCTACTACTTTACGTTGCATTTTAGATACACTGTTTATATACAGGGCATGTATTTATATACTGGATTCTTAACATACTCTTACGGCTGTCGTAGAGAGGGGACCAAAGCGCAGCGTGGTAAGTGGTCATTATATTTATTAAACAATGAAACACTAGAACAAAGAAACAAAACGAAAAGCCAAACAGTTCCGTCAGGTAACGAATACAAAACAGAAAACAACTACCCACAAAACACAGGTGGAAAAAGGCTGCCTAAGTATGGTTCCCAATCAGAAACAATGATAGACAGCTGCCTCTGATTGGAAACCATACCTGGCCAAAACATAGAAATAAAATACATAGAATGCCCACTCCATATCACACCCTGACCTAACTAAACAGAGAAAAATGTCTCTCTCAGGTCAGGGTGTGACAGTACCCCCCCCCCCAAGTGTGCGGACTCCCGGCCGCAAACCTGAACCTATAGGGGAGGGTCCGGGTGGGAACCAGACCGTGGATCATCGCCGGAGGCTCTGAACTGCCGACCTCCACTGAAGACTCTGGGCTGCAGGCCGCCGCTGAAGACTCTGGGCTGCAGACCGTCGCTGAAGACTCTGGGCTGCAGACCGCCGCTGAAGACTCTGGGCTGCAGACCGCCGCTGAAGACTCTGGGCTGCAGGCCGTCTCAGGAGGTTCCGGGCCGCAGGCCGTCTCAGGAGGTTCCGGGCCGCAGGCCGTCTCAGGAGGTTCCGTGCCGCAGGCCGTCGCTGGAGGCTCCGGACTGGGGAGCGTTGCTGGAGGCTCCGGACTGGGGAGCGTTGCTGGAGGCTCCGGACTGGGGAGCGTTGCTGGAGGCTCCGGACTGGGGAGCGTCGCTGGAGGCTCCGGACTGGGGACCGTCGCTGCAGGCTCTGTGCCATGGATCATCACTACAGGTTCCCGCGCCATGGATCGTCACTGGAGGCTTTGTGCCATGGATCATCACTGGAGGCTCCGGGCCATGGATCATCCCTACAGGCTTCTTGCCATGGATTACCCCTACAGGCTCCGGGCCCTGGATCATCACTGGAGTCTTCGTGCCATGGATCATCCCCACAGGCTCCGGGCCATAGATCATCACTGGAGGCTTCGTGCCATGGATTATCACTGGAGGCTCCGGACCATGGATTATCACTGGCTTCGTGCCATGTATCATCACTACAGGCTCCGGGCCATGGATCCTCAATCAAATTCAATCAAATGTATTTATATAGCCCTTCTTAATTCAGCTGATATCTGAAAGTGCTGTACAGAAACCCAGCCTAAAACCCCAAACAGCAACAATGCAGGTGTAGAAGCACGGTGGCTAGGAAAAACTCCCTAGAAAGGCCAAAACCTAGGAAGAAACCTAGAGAGGAACCAGGCTATGAGGGGTGGCCAGTCCTCTTCTGGCTGTGCTGGGTGGAGATTATAACAGCACATGGCCTAGATGTTCAAATGTTCATAAATGACCAGCATGGTCAAATAATAATAATCATAGTAGTTGTCGAGGGTGCAACAAGTCAGTAACACAGAGTAAGTGTCAGTTGGCTTTTTCATAGCCGATCTTTGAGAGTATCTCTACCGCTCCTGCTGTCTCCAGAGAGTTGAAAACAGCAGGTCTGGGACAGGTAGCACGTCCGGTGAACAGGTCAGGGTTCCAGCAGGTCTGGTACAGCAGGTCTGGGACAGGTAGCACGTCCGGTGAACAGGTCAGGGTTCCATAGCTGCAGGCAGAACAGTTGGAACTGGAGCAGCAGCACGGCCAGGTGAACTGGGGACAGCAAGGAGTCATCAAGCCAGGTAGTCCTGAGGCATGGTCCTAGGGCTCAGGTCCTCCGAGAGAGAGAAAGAAAGAAAGAAAGAAAGAAAGAAAGAAAGAAAGAAAGAAAGAAAGAGAGAAAGAGAGAATTAGAGAGAGCATATTTAAATTCACACAGGACACCGGAAAAGACAAGAGAAATATTCCAGATGTGACAGACTGACCCTAGCCCCCCGACACAAACTACTGCAGCATAAATACTGAAGGCTGAGACAGGAGGGGTCAGGAGGGGTCAGGAGACATCATCACTGGAGGCTTCGGACCATAGATCATCACTGGAGGCTTCCTACGTGGAGCTGGAACCGGTCTCACCGGACTGGGGAGACGCACAGGAGACTGGGTGTGCAGAGCAGGCACAGGGTATACTGGGCCGTGGAGGCGCACTGGAGGTCTGGAGCTTAGGGCTGGCACACCCCGTCCTGGCTGGATGTTTACTTTAGCCCAGCAACGGCAGAGTGCTGGCACAGGACGAACTGGTTTGTGCTGGTGAACGGGGGGTACCGTGCGTAGAGCTGGCGCAGGATAACCTGGGCCGAAGAGACGCACTGGAGACCAGGAACGCAGAGCCGTCACACTTCTTCCTGGCTGACTGCCAACTCTAGCACGGCAACTGTGGTAAGCTTGCACCGAGCGCACCGGGCTGTAGCTGCGCACTGGCGACACAGTGCGCATCCCCGCATTGCACGGTGCTTGCTCGGTCACTCGCTCCCCACGGTAAGCACAGGGAGTTGGCTCAGGTCTCAACTTCGCCAATCTCCCCGTGTGCCCCCCCCAAACTTTTTTTGGGGGGGATGCCTCTCGGGCTTCCGTTGTTGCCGTGCTTGTTCCTCATAGTATCGTCGTTCCGCTTTTGCTGCCTCTATCTCCTCTTGCGGACGGCGATACTCCCCAGGCCTTGTCCAGGGTCCTGCCCCATCCAGGATTTCCTCCCAGGTCCAGTTCTCCTGACCACGCTGCTTGGTCCTTTGGTGGTGGGTAGTTCTGTTACGGCTGTCGTAGAGAGGGGACCAAAGCGCAGCGTGGTAAGTGTTCATTATATTTATTAAACAATGAAACACTAGAACAAAGAAACAAAATGAAAAGCCAAACAGTTCCGTCAGGTAACGAATACAAAACAGAAAATAACTACCCACAAAAAACAGGTGGAAAAAGGCTGCCTAAGTATGGTTCCCAATCAGAGACAACGATAGACAGCTGCCTCTGATTGGAAGCCATACCTGGCCAAAACATAGAAATAAAATACATAGAATGCCCACCCCATATCACACCCTGACCTAACTAAACAGAGAAAAACAGCTCTCTCAGGTCAGGGCGTGACACATACCGTAACTCGCTGGAATATATCTACTGCTGCACATATCATTCTTAGTAAACTGGTGTATATATGCATAGATTGTATTTGGATTACTGATACAGTGTTATTTGGGTTGTTAACTGGCATTTGTGATTTCTTGTTCACATTTTTGTATTATTATTTGTGCACTTGTTTTACATTTGTACTGCATTGCACTTGTTTTACATTTGTACTGCATTGTACTTGTTTTACATTTGTACTGCATTGCACTTGTTTTACATTTGTACTGCATTGCACTTGTTTTACATTTGTACTGCATTGTACTTGTTTTACATTTGTACTGCATTGTACTTATTTTACATTTGTACTGCATTGTTTGGAGCTAATAACATAAGCATTTTGCTGCATCCACTATAAGATCTACACAACCAATAAACTTTGATTTGATAGGTCTGATAGAACACCAGTCTTTCTGTGTCATCAGACAGACACTCTCATTGACTTTTAAATCAAATAGCGAGTACAAAAAGCAAACGGCACAACAAATGTAATTTTAGCTTTTAAATCGCAAGTCGATCCTCAATCAAAAATGTTCAAGATCGGAAGAGTTTGTTTCCAAAATGTTTTACCACTAATCATATATATGGAACTATGCATGGCATAGTTGAAGAACCACTAATCATATATATAGAACTATGCATGGCATAGTTGAAGAACCACTAGTTCCAAAGACAGTGATTTGTTGCAAGTATTTCCCAAAGGGCCCTGTGAGGTCTATAGGTTTAGTGTGTGCTTGGTACACGATCCAATTTAACACTTGGGTTAGAATTTCAAACACTTACAGTCTGAACACGTGTGTAAATGCCTCTTCAAACTCCAAGACATTTACTCAAATGCATTCACTCATATACTGTTCATCTCAAGGCAGCATAATCATTGTTTCTATATGAGGTCAGGCAGGTCAATTATACTTCATATATAGAAGGCCATATGTCCTTCCTTCATAGCCCAGAACAAGAACCCCTAACAATGAATGAACCACTCTATTGATGTCTGAAGCCCATCCCCATTGAAAGGTGCCCACATTGCTGTAACTTAGAAAAGAGAGAGAGAGAGAGAGAGAGAGAGAGAGAGTAGTCAACTGCTCCTCTTTGACCAAGAAGAAAGAGTCTATCATGCACTGTGTGTTCTTCTGATGGACAGACCACTCCACTCTTTCTCTGACGGTCACAGCAACAACAACAGAAGAGATGAGATGAGTTCTCAGGGGAGTGAGGATAATACAATCAGAACGGTTCATTCAGGACTCTAAGAGAATGAGGGTGGTTTGGCGGCCAGAGACTCCTTTTAGCTGGAGCAGCAGATTTCTTTGAGGCATCAGCCACCTCTTCTGAAGGGGATTACAGTGGCTCTAGGCATTACAATACTGCAGCAGAAGTGCATTATGGGTGGCGCCCACTGTCCAGAATTGTGCCTCCCTTGTTAATATATACCCTAACAGTGCTTTTTATTTTATTTTCATTTTTCTCTTCCTCGTCCCAGAATTGGATTAGGATCGATCGCAGCATCCATGGGCGTGGTGGCCAGAATAGAGCTGCTGGGCAATTGTAGCGCCGCTCCGCCTCAGAGAGTATTCAAGCGACTAAATAGAATGATTTGCCCTTAGATGTCAAATTTGTTCTGAGACAAGGATGTCAATACCAATTAGATTGTCTACAATTGCCGTAGTTACGCCGTCTTCTCCCCGCTCTTTCTAACGTCTGCCTTTTTTGTTTTTGCGCAGCAAGGCAGAGTGGTGGTCTCAGCGAAACCTTTAGCTCCAAATCAGTTTTATGACTGGCGCTGTGCAGACATTATACTAACTCCATTAGGATCTCTGGGGGAGATGGCCTGAGGGGGAACTCAGAGGCCGCGGGGGGGGGGGGGGGTTGTCTTACAGAGTCTTTTGGCATCTACTGAAAGGTCAGTGTCTGCCGGTTAAAGGTTCAGCGACGGAGCAAAAGCCCATTGGAGCAAAAACACAAACAACAGGGAAAAGTGGGCGGAAAATGGATTAATGAACAAATACAATTAAGAGAGAGGGAGGGAGGAGAGACAAAATGAGAGCACACTGTCTCCTGTCTGTTTCACAGTTCCTGCAGGCGCTTAAGTGCTAACACGACAAACAGATGTGGCCAAGGCTTGCCTGACAGAAGGCTAGAGACACACACATACTACGACATGCCAGGCAGAAGGGGAAATGAGGACTTGATTGTACTAGACCTCCACTCTGGTCACTGCAAACAACGCATGGGACTAATCAAATAAAATACAATTTTATTAGTCACATAATCATATTCAGCAGATGTTATTGCGGGTATAGTGAAATGATAACAATGCATGGGAAATGTAGCGAAATGCTACATACACGTTACAGCGGAAGCCAGTAGTAGCCTAAAACATGTATAAAAAAATTACATCCAGACTGTTCATTTAAAATACATGCACAAAACACACACACACACACACACACACACAGACACACATGCACAGCCAACCTGAGACCACACACACACACACGTGAAAAAAAGACAGCTGCTGTTAGGTGTACTCATGTCTACGTACAGTACAATGCACAAAAGGCCAGACGTACTGGACACATATGTAGCCTAGGACCTATGAGTACTATGGAGACACAAGAGACACAAAGCCTGTTCACAACAACCAGGTAATAGTAAGAAGTAAGATAGCAACAGTATGCATTGCATTCATGTTGATCCTGGCAAGCCATGTAACTCAATCCCTGAAAGTATCCAACATGAATAAAAGTATTTAACAACACATTATTAAGTTATGAGATGTGATGATTAACGAAGGTCTTGCCTCTTAAACAATTAGAAATTAGGACTGAATGGCTGGCAATTTGCTAAGTGGACTGATGAGTATCGCTGGGGTAATGCTAAGAGAAACCTAACAGTCTGATCCTAGCCATGCTACGACCTATCTAACAGACTGGTGTATGCTACGTACTAATCCTAGCCATGCTACGACCTATCTAACAGACTGGTGTATGCTACGTACTAATCCTAGCCATGCTACGACCTATCTAACAGACTGGTGTATGCTACGTACTAATCCTAGCCATGCTACGACCTATCTAACAGACTGGTGTATGCTACGTACTAATCCTAGCCATGCTACGACCAATCTAACAGACTGGTGTATGCTACGTACTAATCCTAGCCATGCTACGACCTATCTAACAGACTGGTGTATGCTACGTACTAATCCTAGCCATGCTACGACCAATCTAACAGACTGGTGTATGCTACGTACTAATCCTAGCCATGCTACAACCCACATCATGGAGGGAGTTGTACGCAGTTCCAAAGCATGGCTAAAATAATTACATAGATAATAATGGAATGTCAGCTCACTGTTGTGCTTCTCTCAAACTTTATCATTTAATAAAGCTTTGGTGATGAAAATGTATTTCCAAACAGTCTCACGAGCCAAACACTTTATCGACATCTTAACAAGCCAACTTGACTAAATTGGGCAGGACAAAATAAAAAAGCCTTCATTGAGAGCAGGAGAGGCTATACTTGATTTTTAATGGGGAAAACACATTAGTGTTTTATGTTTGTAAATACGAAGTATACAGACACCAAAATCACATCTTGTTCCATGCACATATGGGCAGTGTGCTTCATGGCTGGATAGGCTGTGTTTCCGCTATCAAACTTCTTGCTATAACCAACTGCGTTACTGCTAAAACCAATTTTTGATGGGTCTTTAATATCCCTACCAGCGCTGCCTGAAGTTAGCACTTAAATCATGTTTTTAAGGACACTCCTCAAATATTTCCACCCCTCCAATCTGAGCGCATGTCATAAGCTTCGTCTTCTGATGAGGAGAAATCATCGGACCAATACGCAGCGTGGTAAGTGTCCATACTTATACCTTTATTTTTAAACGTAAACACTAAACAAAACAAGAAAAGACCACAAATGACAGTCTTGTAAGGCTACACAGCTATACAAAGAAACAACCACCCACAAACACAAGAGAAAATAAACCCACTTAAATATGGCTTCCAATTAGAAGCAACGACAACCAGCTGCTTCTAATTGGAGGTCGTTCCCAAAACTAACATAGAAATAGACAAACTAGAAAACCCACATAGAAATAGAAAACATAGAACATAAACCAAAAACCCCAAAACACACAAAACAAACACACCCCTGCCACGTCCTGACCAACTACAATAACAAAATGACCCCTTACTGGTTAGGACCTTCCCTGTGGCTCAGTTGGTAGAGCCCAGAGTCACTGTTCTATCACCAATGGCAGTTAGAATAGTACACATCTGACACACAAACAGGTACTATGTTGAAGATTGAACTGGTCAGATAAAACCTACCTAATTATGGTCTCCCCATCAAACGACATAGGCTGGCATCTGGCAAAAGCATCTACAGTCCTCTTCATCTGTAGAAATAGAGATGAGGCTGGAGGTGAGGTCTTGCCAGTGCCCCATTAATGGGTATGGCAGTGTAGATCAGCTCCTGGCCCCTGATCAAAAATACTGGTTGGTCACACATCAAAACACACACACATAGGACACTGATAACATTATCAATGGTAGCTATGATTAGCATGGTGGAACCAACCTGATCTCTGCATTCACCTTTTAATTTAATTTAAGATATTTTTATTACATTTTTTTATTTCACCTTTATTTAACCTGTTATGGCTAGGGGGCAGTATTTTCACGGACGGATAAAAAACGTACCCGATTTAATCTGATTATTACTCCTGCCCAGAAACTAGAATATGCATATAAATATTGGCTTTGGATAGAAAACACCCTAAAGTTTCTAAAACTGTTTGAATGGTGTCTGTGAGTATAACAGAACTCATATGGCAGGCAAAAACCTGAGAAGATTCCAAACAGGAAGTACCCTCTCTGACCATTCCTTGAGCTTCTTGGCTCTGTTTATTGAAAACTTAGGATCTTTGCTGTAACGTGACACTTCCTACGGCTCCCATAGGCTCTCAGAACCCGGGAAAAAGCTGAATGATGTAATTCCAGCCGCTGGCTGAAAAACATTAGCGCCTTTGGTAAGTGCTCTATCAGGGGACCATCAGACTGAGGCTCGTGCACGAGGGGATCCCATGTTTTTATTTTCTCTCTCTTTGAACGTAAACACGCTTTCCCGGTCGGAATATTATCGCTTTTTTACGAGAAAAATGGCATAAAAATTGATTTTAAACAGCGGTTGACATGCTTCGAAGTACGGTAATGGAAAATTTAGAATTTTTTTGTCACGAAACGCGTCGGGCGCGTAACCCTTATTTACCCTTTCGGATAGTGTCTTGAACGCACGAACAAAACGCCGCTATTTGGATATAACTATGGATTATTTGGGACCAAACCAACATTTGTTATTGAAGTAGAAGTCCTGGGAGTGCATTCTGACGAAGAACAACAAAGGTAATAACATTTTTCTTATAGTAAATCTGACTTTGGTGAGTGCTAAACTTGGTTGGTGTGTAAATAGCTAGCCCTGTGATGCCGGGCTATCTACTTAGAATATTGCAAAATGTGCTTTCACCGAAAAGCTATTTTAAAATTGGACATAGCGAGTGCATAGAGGAGTTCTGTATCTATAATTCTTAAAATAATTGTTTTGTTTTTTGTGAACATTTATCGTGAGTAATTTAGTAAATTCACCGGAAGTTTGCGGGGGGTATGCTAGTTCTGAACGTCACATGCTAATGTAAAAAGCTGGTTTTTGATATAAATATGTACTTGATTGAACAAAACATGCATGTATTGTATAACATAATGTCCTAGGGGTGTCATCTGATGAAGGTCATCAAAGGTTAGTGCTGCATTTAGCTGTGGTTTGGATTTATGTGACATTATATGCTAGCTTGAAAAATGGGTGTCTGATTATTTCTGGCTGGGTACTCTGCTGACATAATCTAATGTTTTGCTTTCGTTGTAAAGCCTTTTTGAAATCGGACAGTGTGGTTAGATAAAGGAGAGTCTTGTCTTTAAAATGGTGTAAAATAGTCATATGTTTGAAAAATGGAAGTTTTTGTATTTTTGAGGAATTTGTAATTCGCGCCACGCCCATCATTGGCTATTGGAGCAGGTGTTCCGCTAGCGGAATGTCTAGATGTAAGAGGTTTTAACTAGGTAGGCTAGTTGAGAACAAGTTCTCATTTACAACTGCGACCTGAACAAAGAATTACAATTTAGCAGATTAACACTGGAGTGATAAATGAGCAGAAGATGATGTGCAAGTAGAGATACTGGTGTGCAAAAGAGCAGAAAAGTAAATAAAAACAGTATGGAGATTGGGTGGGTTATTTACAGATGGACTATGTACAGCTGCAGCGATCGGTTAGCTGCTCAGATAGCTGATGTTTAAAGTTGATGAGGGAAATATAAGTCTCCAGCTTCAGCAATTTTTTTCAATTCGTTCCAGTCACTGGCAGCAGAGAACTGGAAGGAAAGGCGGCCAAATGAGGTGTTGGCTTTGGGGATGATCAGTGAGATATACCTGCTGGAACGTGTGCTACGGGTGGATGTTGCTATCGTGACTAGTGAGCTGAGATAAGGCGGAGCTTTACCTAGCATAGACTTATAGATGACCTGGAGCCAGTGGGTCTGGCGATGAATATGTAGCGAGGGCCTAGAGCATGCAGGTCGCAGTGGTGGTTGGCATAAGGTGATTTGGTAACAAAACGGATGGCACTGTGATAGACTGCATCCAGTTTGCTGAGTAGAGTATTGGAAGCTATTTTGTAGATGACATCGCCGAAGTCGAGGATTGGTAGGATAGTCAGTTTTACTAGGGTAAGTTTGGTGGCATGAGTGAAGGAGGCTTTGTTGCGAAATAGAAAGCCGATTCTAGATTTGATTTTGGATTGGAGATGTTTAATATGAGTCTGGAAGGAGAGTTTACAGTCTAGCCAGACACCTAGGTATTTATAGTTGTCCACATATTCTAGGTCAGAACCGTCCAGGGTGGTGATGCTAGTCGGGTGGCCAGGTTGAAAAGCATGCATTTGGTTTTACTAGCGTTTAAGAGCAGTTGGAGGCCACGGGAGGAGTATTGTATGGCATTGAAGCTCTTTTGTTGGTTAGTTAGCACAGTGTCCAAGGAAGGGCCAGAAGTATACAGAATGGTGTCGTCTGTGTAGAGGTGGATCAGGGAATCACCCGCAGCAAGAGCGACATCATTGATATATATAGAGAAAAGAGTCGGCCCGAGAATTGAACCCTGTGATACCCCCATAGAGACTGCCAGAGGTCCGGACAACAGGCCCTCCGCTTTGACACACTGAACTCTGTCTGCAAAGTAGTTGGTGAACCAGGCGAGGCAGTCATTAGAGAAACCAAGGCTATTGAGTCTGCCGATAAAAATACGGTGATTGACAGTCGAAAGCCTTGGCCAGGTCGATGAAGACGGCTGCACAGTAATGTCTCTTATCGATGGCGGTTATGATATCGTTTAGTACCTTGAGCGTGGCTGAGGTGCACCCGTGACCGGCTCGGAAACCGGATTGCACAGCGGAGAAGGTACGGTGGGATTCGAAATGGTCAGTGATCTGTTTATTAACTTGGCTTTCGAAGACTTTAGAGAGGCAGGGCAGGATATATATAGGTCTATAGCAGTTTGGGTCTAGAGTGTCACCCCCTTTGAAGAGGGGGATGACTGTGGCAGCTTTCCAATCTTTAGGGATCTCGGACAACACGAAAGAGAGGTTGAACAGGCTGGTAATAGGGGTTGCAACAATGGCGGTGGATAGTTTTAGAAAGAGAGGGTCCAGATTATCTAGCCCAGCTGATTTGTACGGTCCAGGTTTTGCAGCTCTTTCAGAACATCTGCTATCTGGATTTGGGTGAATGAGAAGCTGGGGAGGCTCGGGCGAGTAGTTGCGGGTGGGTGGAGCTGTTGGCCGGGGTTGGAGTAGCCAGGAGGAAGGCATGGCCAGCCGTAGAGAAATGCTTATTGAAATTTTAGATTATCATGGATTTATCGGTGGTGACCGTGTTACCTAGCCTCAGTGCAGTGGGCAGCTGGGAGGAGGTGCTCTTGTTCTCCATGGACTATACAGTGTCCCAAAACCTTTTGGAGTTAGAGCTGCAGGATGCAAATTTCTGCTTGAAAAAGCTAGCCTTTGCTTTCCTGACTGACTGCGTGTATTGGTTCCTGACTTCCCTGAACAGTTGCATATCGCGGGACTATTCGATGCAATTGCAGTCCGCCACAGGATGTTTTTGTGCTGGTCAAGGGCAGTCAGGTCTGGAGTGAACCAAGGGCTATATCTGTTCTTAGTTCTGCATTTTTTGAAAGGGGCATGCTTATCTAAGATGGTGAGGAAATTACTTTTAAAGAATGACCAGGCATCCTCAACTGACGGGATGAGGTCAATATCCTTCCAGGATACTTCCAGGTCAATATCCTTCCAGGATACTCAGTGAACAACTGAGTAGGCCGGGAGGTGGGCCTGGCCTGGCTCAGGGCTAGCTCCGGTACTGGGTCACTCGTTGGCAGCTAGCTTGCTGTGAACATCAAGAGTAATGGTCCAGGATTTACGGCAGGAATCCGGCGTTGTAGTGGAGAAACAGTCCGTTACTGGTAGGCTGGCAGGTATTATCCAGGCCCCCCAAAAAAGGGTTGGTATCTGTGCAGAAGGTAAAGGCCGCTAGCAGTGGCTAACAATGACTAAATAGCTTGTGGCTAATTAGCTGGTTAGCTGCTGATGGCTAGCTTCTGATGGCTAGGTGGTTCTGGCGATAAGGTCTAAAAAAGAAAAGTTGCGGTTCCGTATCACATTGGGTGAGGCAGGTTACCGGAAGGTATAATTGATTTAAAATGGAAAAGAGATTGAAAATAAATTTGAAATATATACAAAAAAGGACGTAAAATACTAAAGTACACGAGAGGACGAACAAAACATGTCTGCACTGCTACGCCATCTTGGAATCATGATATGTGAAGTGAAATAGAATACTAAATGCAGCAATCAGGCTGGTTCCACCAGGCTATAGGTTATGAAGGTGAATTGGGACAAATCTATAAAAAGTTTTGACCTTTGACCAGGTCTAATGTCACCAACCTGATTCTAGTGTTCACCCTGTTCCATTTATAGGAATGCTCACAGTGAGGGCATGTCTATGTGATGCTGAGGGTCCCCTTGTTGGTCTTCTCGATGTTGCATGTTCGGCTGCAAACTGGACAACTCTCGGAGAACTGCAGCGGGCAATCCTCAATAACAATGTACTTCCTCATCTTATGAGGTGGTGTTGACTGGGAAGGCCTGTGACAGGGTGATACAATAGACAACCAAGTGGTAAATATATATTTTTGGGGTTGAAATGACAAAGCTTTTTGATAATTCACTTCATAACCAAAATGTACTCTACTACTTGTATCTGATTGGTTAGGTAATTAACCCACTAGTTTATCAAACCTGGTATTTCTTAAAACAACTTTTCACTTAACACACATTGCCATTGTTGATGAAGCCGTCTGTGTCAACAGGGTAGTAATTCAGGTCAAGCTAATTCTAGGTCGTCACTAGTTACTACAGCCACAAAGTCATAATAATACCGCCTATTTCTACAATTTATCTTCTTAAAAAGTTCATTTAAACCGAACCCTAACCTTAACCCTAACCTTAACCACACTGCTAACTATATGCCTAACCCTAATCTTACTGTAAATTCAGCCTGCCTTCTTCATCACTGTGCTGGTGTGAGAGGACCATGTTAGGTGATCAGTGATGTGGACGCAGAAGAACTTGAAGCTCTTGACCCTCTCCACAGCGGGCCCGTTGATGTGTGATGTTGACCCCCCGCCTCCTTGGTCTTGCTGACGTTGAGGGAGAGATTGTTGTCTTGGCACCACACTGCCAGGTCTCTGACCTCCTCCCTGTAGGCTGTCTCATCGCCGTTGGTGATCAGGCCTACTACCGTCATGTCGTCAGCAAACTTGATGATGGAGTTGGAGTCGTGCGTGGCCACGCAGTCATGGGTGAACAAGGAGTACAGGACACAGGAGTACAGGAGTACAGGACACAACCCTGTAGGGCCCCCGTGTTGAAGGTCAGTGTGGAGGAGGTTTTGTTGCCTCCCCTCACCACCTGGGGTCGGCCCATCAGGATTCAGTTGCAGAGGGAGGTATTCAGTCCCAGGGTCCCGAGCCTGGTGACGAGCTTGGAGGGCATTAATGACGTTGAACGCTGAGCTGTAGTCGATGAACAGCATTCTCTTTTGTCCAGGTGGGAGAGGGCAGTGTGGAGTGCAATTGAGTTTGCGTCATCCGTGGATCTGTTGGGGCGGTATGTAATTTGAAGTGGGTGCAGGGTGTCTGAGATGATGGAGTGGATGTGTGCCATGACCAGCCTTTCAAAGCATTTCATGATTACAGATGTGAGTGCTACAGGGCAGTAGTCACTGTGGCACATTGCCTTAGAGTTTTTCAGAACAGGAATAATGGTAGTCAGCGTGAAACGTGGGGATGACAGACTGAGACAAGGAGAGGTTGAAAATGTCTGTGAAGACGCCAACCAGCTGGTCTGCGCATGCCCTGAGGACGCGCCCTGGAATACCGTCTGGCCCTGCGGCCTTACGAGTGTTGACCCGTTTAAGAGTCTTACTCAGGTCGGCCTCAGAGAGTGTTAATCCAGGGCTTTTGGTTGGGAATGCAGACTGGTGTATCCTATGTACTAATCCTATCCATGCTACGACCTAGCCAACAGACTGGTGTATCCTATGTACTAATCCTATCCATGCTACGACCTAGCCAACAGACTGGTGTATCCTATGTACTAATCCTATCCATGCTACGACCTAGCCAACAGACTGGTGTACCCTATGTACTCATCCTATCCATGCTACGACCTAGCCAACAGACTGGTGTATCCTATGTACTCATCCTATCCATGCTACGACCTAGCCAACACATGGTTGTATCCTCTGTGCTGATCGTAGCCAGCAGAGGAAGCAAGCTTTTCTGAGGGTGGCAGTCATGAAGCGGATCACAAACAGATGCCACACATACGGCTGGCAGCTCCGTGTTCCCAAACAATGTGTTTCTTCAGATTGATCTGATCTGGAAAGAGGAACTCTGTAGTGATTAGTTGTCCTGGTTTACATCCAAAATAGCACCCTATTCCCTATATAGTGCACTACCTTTGACCAAACGTAATGCACTATATGAGGAATAGGTTGTCATTAGGGACGCAACCCTGGTCTTATCGGAGCGGCCATTAGGAGGTCTCATCTGGTAGCTCATTCAGCTGTTGTGTTGAAGCAGCCCCGGCTCCTGAGAGGCCACTGAATCAAAGACCCTCTCCTTCATTACAGAGCACCGCACAGACTCATTCAAAGGCATTTCAGCTTACTTGGTCAATCAATTTGTGTGTACTGTGGCATTGGGAAACAACTAAGTAAAATCTATGTTTTTTATCTTCAGAGGAATAGAACTTATAAGTGCCCTCCAGATGTTTTAAGAACATTAGAACATGGCATTGAAAAACTACAAATGAGAGTGTGAAGATTTATATAAGCTTGTGTAATGAATACTGTATATGACGCACTCTTCAAAGATACAGTACTGTATATGAACATGCCAGTCACTCATCAACAAAGCAATGTTCTGTGCATACTTGCCCTCTCTTTAAGGTCAAACTGTGAACAGCCAACCAGCATAAGATTCTAACAAAGGGATGTCAGCCCTGCCCCAGACCGTTAAACTTGTAGTGAATATTCTCTCTCTCCATCTCTTTCTCTCTCTCTCTCCTGCTCCCTCTCTCTGCCTGTCTCTTCCTCTCTCTCCCTCCGTTTCAGAGGATATGCAATCACCGCAGCACAATCAGTTCCGCAGTGGGAATGGAAACAGGGCTTCCATTTTGAAGTTGGCTTAACCTTGCAGTGACACCTATTGAAGAGACTTTGAAATGGTTGTGGAGAATAGTTTCCGCATGGTGGGATCTGCAATTAGGCGGCACATCTGCAGCAAAGTCCCCCATTCTGGCATCCAGAGAGCCCAGTGTTGGTGGGCCGCCAACAACAACAGTTCCCAGTGCCTAACTGTGAATAATTTTATTAGATACATTTCAACTGAGCAATTAGACAGATTTCAACTGTGAATATTTAGAGGATAGGAGATAGCTAAATAACGAACGAGAGAGAGAGAGAGTAAAGGAAAAGAGGAATGGATAGGGATTGTGAAGGAGAGGAAGAAAAATTGAAAGGGACTGAGAGGAGAGAGAGAGAGGAAGTGAATGAAGGAAAGTAGAGACAGCCATGAGTCTCAGATTTATGAGCGGATCATCAATTAACCACTCCAATCACAATGGATCAGGCCATTAAACTAGCATTCAGTCTACACTACAGTACATCAAGAATGAAAACAACCTCAAATCACCCAATAGACCCCTGACATGCAGCAGACATTTTCTAATTCTCAGCATTCCTTATAGTTTTTATATCTGAACAGGCTGACAAGGACAAAATGAATGTCACTATCCTCTTCACTTTGATGTTGAGTGTGTGGTCCCACCCTGTAAAATCCAGTTGCTTCACCCTAGATGGGTAAACCTTTCTGCTCTATTGTTGACATGTTTACATCGCTATTCGTGCACCGCCTGCTGAATAATGGCAGAATGGGACCATTAAATATATTGCTGATGTAGAGACAAGAGAAGGAAAACATCAATATGCAAGTGAACTTAGGTTAACAGTGGGCTGTATTAAGCCTTGGGCACGTCACTGTAATAGTGTCCATACCAGGATACCGTATATAATTACATGGGGACTGTTTCATTTCACTAAGCACTCTAATTGATCAAACTCAATGAACTGTTTATCAGGATAAGTCCACAATGATCTCTTCTTTTTTTGCAGCATAAATCCACTAAAATCAAACAATTTTTAACAATGTAAAGAAAATACAATGAACAGCATATTGTTTCAAACATGCTTTGTTGAAAATCTGATCCCTAAAAAATCAACACAAAACAGGTGTAAACGTAGCTGTCTAATTCCTCCTGAAATAAATAATACAATATTGACCTGAATCAGAGTCCATATACCCACTTAATCCTAACATTCTAATATTATACCTAGTGTGGGGACCTCAGACCTACCTACCATATACTGGAAAGCCCTTGTACTTTCACCTCCATTCAACCCTAACCTCAGGCCTACCTACTATATAAAGCCCTTGTACTTTCACCTCCATTCAACCCTAACCTCAGGCCTACCTACTATATAAAGCCCTTGTACTTTCACCTCCATTCAACCCTAACCTCAGGCCTACCTACTATATAAAGCCCTTGTACTTTCACCTCCATTCAACCCTAACCTCAGGCCTACCTACTATATAAAGCTCTTGTACTTTCACCACCATTGAACCATGCCCAATATTCCCCCACATGAGTTGTTAGGGGACAATTCCCTGCCATTGACCAGGTTCTGTACCTCCTGCTCTGGGATGATTGATGCATCATCCCCCTTTGAAGTCCCATGGCCACAACAGAACAGCACAGGCAGCACTTCCTCTTCTGTAGCTCAAAGCGTGTGTTACTGTGTTACCTCATTCAGGGCATCAGAGTGAAGAAGAAAGAAAGGCCCACAACATAAAAAATAACCCACATGTTTGCTACTTTGCTTCCCGTCCCAAACGTCGGGACAGGAGAGGCCGTGGGCCTGCATTAATGCGGCTGGATCTCCATCTGTGGATCTGATGATAACTATGACTGGCCATAGCACATACAGACACTCACCCGGTCACATGTGTTAGCAATAAGCTAGCCTTGCCACCTTAGTTAGGCTAACAGATGGACTGGGTTAGAGCTTGCTTTTGCTGAGAGCTGGGGGGAGAGTTAAAGATTTAACCAAAATCCTCTTGTACTTTGTTTTTGCATAGAAGCAATAATGTAACAAAATTAGATAAAAGGTAGGAGTTACTTCACCTTGACTCAATAACAAGTAGGACCTATGTTAATATGCATGACATGGACCTGCCAAAGATCATAACAATTGCAACTCTTTGACAGAGGATCTGCATAATATTATCTAGGAATTAATGTTATGAATATTCCTGATTATCGCTAATGACGACTTCCAGGTTTTCTGCACTGAATTTCGTGACCGCTATGGATATTGGGCTCGTATAACATTATTATTATGAAGAGCTTGTAGTATCACACCCAACCTCATAGAGGACCAGGATAGTGGATCAGAGCCCTTATGACATGTCATTTGGTATGATTGTGTCAGGTGTCAGTGTGCAGTGGTTAGGACGGAGTCAGGCGCAGGACACAGAACTGAGTAAAAGACGTACTTTACTCAAAAAGAAACAACAATAATTTCCACGCAGGGAAAAACACACCAGCGCACAGAAGTCTAGAACACTAAACAAAGAACAAACACGCACAAAACCATGTGGGAACCAGAGGGTTAAATAGGGAATAAATTATAATGTAATGGGAACCAGGTGTGTACAATCAAGACAAAACAAATGGAAAAAGAAACATAGATCGGTGGTAGCTAGAAAGTCGGTGACGTCGACCGTCGAACGCCGCCCGAACAAGGAGAGGCACCAACTTCGGCGGAAGTCGTGACAGTACCCCCCCTTGACACGCGGCTCCAGCAGCTCGCAGACAATGGCCTCGGGGTGGACCCGGAGGACGAGGCGCAGAGTGATCCGGGTGTAGTCCACTTGTGTAGTCCACTTGTGTAGCTAGCAGGACTGACTTTGTGTTAGCTAGCCAATGTTTAATTACTTCTAAGTTATGAAAGGAACTAGACACGGACACGAATGATCCATTGGTAGTTTGTTGTAACCAAGTATTGGTGCTAACCATGTGTTATTGAATGCTAGCATGCTAGTTAGCTACGGCGTCATAAGACACGATGCACTAGGTGGGTTTCACGGAAGAATACTGTATCAAGTTATCTTGCTGAATAAACTAAGTTTGAGCCTATTCCTGGAAACATTGAACCACTGTAGTTTACATGAATTATAATTTCTAAAGTGGAAGTTGGAAAAGTTATATTTGAGTGTTTCAGTGAATGGTTAGTGAGGGAGGCCCTGCTCTCTCGGTTCCCCAGTTGTTTAGTTAATTTTCATTCCAATCTTCTTTGCATTAGCATAGCCTCTCCTGTAGCCTGTCAAATATGTGTCTGTCTATCCCTGTTCTCTCCTCTCTGCACAGGCCATACAAACGTTTCACACTGCGTGACCGCTGCCACTGTAACCTGGTGGTCCCAGCGCGCACGACCCACGTGTCCATACCAAGATACCGTGGAATTCCAGGTCCCCGGCAGCCTCTGGAACTGCCGGTCTGCGGCCAACAAGGCAGAGTTCATCTCAGCCTATGCTACTCTCCAGTCCCTCGACTTCTTGGCGCTGACGGAAACATGGATTACCACAGAAAACACTGCTACTCCTACTGCTCTCTCCTCGTCTGCCCAAGTGTTCTCGCATACCCCGAGAACACGACATTCTCTCTTTCTCCCCTGACCCATCTGTCTATCTCCTCCTTTGAATTCCATGCTGTCACAGTCACTAGCCCATTCAAGCTTAACATCCTTATCATTTATCGCCCTCCAGGTTCCTTTGGAGAGTTCATCAATGAGCTTGACGCCTTGATAAGTTCCTTTCCTGAGGATGGCTCACCCCTCACAATTCTGGGTGACTTTAACTTGTTATGGATAGGGGGCAGTATTTTCACGGCCGGATAAAAAACGTACCCGATTTTATCTGGTTATTACTCCTGCCCAGAAACTAGAATATGCATATAATTAGTAGCTTTGGATAGAAAACACTCCAAAGTTTCTAAAACTGTTTGAATGGTGTCTGTGAGTATAACAGAACTCAAATGGCAGGCCAAAACCTGAGAAGATTCTGTACAGGAAGTACCCTGTCTGACCATTTCTTGGCCTTCTTTGTCATCTCTATCCAAAACAAAGGATCTCTGCTGTAACGTGACATTTTCTAAGGCTCCCATAGGCTCTCAGAAGGCGCCAGAACGTTGAATGATGACTTTGCAGTCTCTGGCTGAAAAACAGTAGCGCATTTGGTAAGTGGTCGATCTGAGAACAATGAGACGGGTGTACGTGAAGAGCACGTGAAGAGTCCATTTTAGATTTTGAGTCTTTGAACGGAAAGGACGTCTCCTGGTCGGAATATTATCGCTTTTTTACGAGAAAAATCGCATAAAAATTGATTTTAAACAGCGTTTGACATGCTTCGAAGTACGGTAATGGAATATTTTGAATTTTTTTGTCACGATACGCGTCCGCGCGTCACCTTCGTCACCCTTCGGATAGTGTCTTGAACGCACAAACAAAACGCCGCTATTTGGATATAACTATGGATTATTTGGAACCAAACCAACATTTGTTGTTGAAGTAGAAGTCCTGGGAGTGCATTCTGATGAAGAACAGCAAAGGTAATCCAATTTTTCTTATAGTAAATCTGAGTTTGGTGAGTACCAAACTTGGTGGGTGTCAAATTAGCTAGCCCGTGATGGCAAGCTATCTTCTCAGAATATTGCAAAATGTGCTTTCACCGAAAAGCTATTTTAAAATCGGACAACGCGATTGCATAAAGGAGTTCTGTATCTATAAATCTTAAAATAATTGTTATGTATTTTGTGAACGTTTATCGTGAGTAATTTAGTAAATTCACCGGAAGTGTTCGGTGGGAATGCTAGTTCTGAACGTCACATGCTAATGTAAAAAGCTGGTTTTTGATATAAATATGTACTTGATTGAACAAAACATGCATGTATTGTAAAACATAATGTCCTAGGAGTGTCATCTGATGAAGATCATCAAAGGTTAGTGCTGCATTTAGCTGTGGTTTTGGTTTTTGTGACATTATATGCTAGCTTGAAAAATGGGTGTCTGATTATTTCTGGCTGGGTACTCTGCTGACATAATCTAATGTTTTGCTTTCGTTGTAAAGCCTTTTTGAAATCGGACAGTGTGGTTAGATAAAGGAGAGTCTTGTCTTTAAAATGGCGTAAAATAGTCATATGTTTGAAAAATTGAAGTTTTCGGATTTTCGAGGACTTTGTATTTCGCGCCACGCCCAATCATTGGATATTGGAGTGGTGTTCCGCTAGCAGAACGTCTAGATCTCTACGTCTACCTTTGACTTATTTCTCTCTGCCTCCTTCTTTCCACTCCTGTCCTCTATTGACCTCACCCTCTCACCGTCCCCCCCTACTCACAAGGCAGGCAATACGCTTGACCTCATCTTTACTAGATGCTGTTCTTCTACTAATCTCACTGCAACTCCCCTCCAAGTCTCCGACCACTACCTTGTATCCTTTTCCCTCTCGCTCTCCTCAAACACTACTCACTCTGCCCCTACTCAGATGGTTTTGCGCCATCGCAACCTTCACTCTCTCTCTCCTGCTACTCTCTCCTCTTCCATCCTATCATCTCTTCCCTCTGCTCAATCCTTCTCCAACCAATCTCCTGATTCTGCCTCCTCAACCCTCCTCCCTTTCTGCATCCTTTGACTCTCTATGTCCCCTATCCTCCCGGCCGGCTCGGTCCTCCCCTCCTGCTCCGTGGCTTGACGACTCATTGCGAGCACACAGAACAGGGCTCCGGGCAGCCGAGCGGAAATGGAGGAAAACTAGTCTCCCTGAGGACCTGGCATCTTTTCACTCCCTCCTCTCCACATATTCTTCCTCTGTTTCTGCTGCTAAAGCCACTTTCTACCACTCTAAATTCCAAGCATCTGCCTCTAACCCTAGGAAGCTCTTTGCCACCTTCTCCTCCCCTCCCCCCCTCCTCCCTCTCTGCGGATGACTTTGTCAACCATTTTGAAAAGAAGGTTGACGACATCCGATCCCCGTTTGTTAAGTCAAACGACACCGCTGGTCCTGCTCACATTGCCCTACCCTATGCTTTGACCTCTTTCTCACCTCTTTCTCCCCTCTCTCTCCAGATGAAATCTTGCGACTTGTGACGGCCGGCCACCCAACAACCTGCCCGCTTGACCCTATCCCCTCCTCTCTTCTCCAGACCATTTCCGGAGACCTTCTCCCTTACCTCACCTCGCTCATCAACTCATCCTTGACCGCTGGCTATGTCCCTTCCGTCTTCAAGAGAGCAAGAGTTGCACCCCTTCTCAAAAAACCTACACTCGATCCCTCCGATGTCAACAACTACAGACCAGTATCACTTCTTTCTTTTCTCTCCAAAACTCTTGAGCGTGCCGTCCTTGGCCAGCTCTCTTGCTATCTCTCTCAGAATTACCTTCTTGATCCAAATCAGTCAGGTTTCAAGACTGGTCATTCAACTGAGACTGCTCTTCTCTGTGTCACGGAGGCTCTCCGCACTGCTAAAGCTAACTCTCTCTCCTCTGCTCTCATCCTTCTAGACCTATCTGCTGCCTTTGATACTGTGAACCATCAGATCCTCCTCTCCACCCTCTCCGAGTTGGGCATCTCCAGCGCGGCTCACTTTTGGATTGCGTCCTACCTGACAGGTCGCTCCTACCAGGTGGCGTGGCGAGAATCCGTCTCCGCACCACGTGCTCTCACCACTGGTGTCCCCCAGGGCTCAGTTCTAGGACCTCTCCTATTCTCGCTATACACCAAGTCACTTGGCTCTGTCATATCCTATACATGGTCTCCCCTGTCATTGCTACGCAGACGACACACAATTAATCTTCTCCTTTCCCAATTCTGATAACCAGGTGGCGAATCGCATCTCTGCATGTCTGGCAGACATATCAGTGTGGATGACGGATCACCACCTCAAGCTGAACCTCGGCAAGACGGAGCTGCTCTTCCTCCCGTGGAAGGACTGCCCGTTCCATGATCTCACCATCACGGTTGACAACTCCATTGTGTCCTCCTCCCAGAGTGCTAAGAGCCTTGGCGTGACCCTGGACAACACCCTGTCATTCTCCACTAACATCAAGGCGGTGACCCGATCCTGTAGGTTCATGCTCTACAACATTCGCAGAGTACGACCTTGACTCACACAGGAAGCGGCGCAGGTCCTAATCCAGGCCCTTGTCATCTCCCGTCTGGAATACTGCAACTCACTGTTGGCGGGGCTCCCTTGCCTGTGCCATTAAACCCCTTCAACTCATCCAGAACGCCGCAGCCCGTCTGGTGTTCAACCTTCCCAAGTTCTCTCACGTCTCCCCGCTTCTCCGCACACTCCACTGGCTTCCAGTTGAAGCTCGCATCTGCTACAAGACCATGGTGTTTGCCTACGGAGCTGTGAGGGGAACGGCACCTCTGTACCTTCAGGCTCTGATCAGTCCCTACACCCAAAGAAGGGCACTGCGTTCATCTACCTCTGGCCTGCTCACTTCCCTACCACTGCGGAAGCACAGTTCCCGCTCAGCCCACTCAAAACTGTTCGCTGCTCTGGCACCCCAATGGTGGAACAAGCTCCCTCACGATGCCAGGACAGCGGAGTCAATCACCACCTTCCGGAGACACCTGAAACCCCACCTCTTTAAGGAATACCTGGGATAGAATTAAGTAATCCTTCTAACCCTCCCCCCTACCCTCCCCCCCCCAAAAAGATATAGATGTACTATTGTGAAGTGGTTGTTCCACTGGATATCATAAGGTGAATGCACCAATTTGTAAGTCGCTCTGGATAACAGCGTCTGCTAAATGACGTAAATGTAAATGTAAATGTAAATGAGACGGTGAAATTCCTGCAGTAAGGAAGGGTCCAAGATGTCCTCCACCCAGCATCTCTCCTCCGGACCGTACCCCTCCCACTCCACAAGGTACTGAAGGCCCCTCGCCCGACGCCTTGAGTCCATGATGGCTTGCACAGTATACGCCGGGGCCTCTTTGATGTCCAGAGGGGGCGGAGGAACCTCCCGCACCTCAGACTGCTGGAGCGGACCAGCCACCACCAGCCTGAGGAGAGACACATGGAATGAGGGGATAATACGGTAATCAGGGGGAAGCTGTAACCTATAACATACCTCGTTCAGTCTCCTCAGGACTTTAAATGGCCCCACAAACCACGGATCTAGCTTCCGGCAGGGCAAGCGAAGGGGCAGGTTTCGGGTCAAGTGCATACACCGGGGCCTCACTGCGGTGGTGGTCGGCGCTTGCCTTCTGTCGCCTGATGGCCCATTGCAGGCGCACATGGGCAGTGTCCCAGGTCTCCTCCGAGCGCCGAAACCATTCATCCACTGCAGGTGCCTCGATCTGGCTCTGATGCCACGGTGCCAGGACCGGCTGATAATCTAGTACACACTGAAACGGAGACAGGTTAGTGGAGGAGTGGCGGAGGGAGTTTTGGGCCACCTTTGCCCAGGGGATGAAAGCCGCCCACTCCCCCGGCCGGTCCTGGCAATAGGACCGCAGATACCTACCCACATCCTGGTTAACTCTCTCCACCTGCCCATTACTCTCGGGGTGAAACCCTGAGGTCAGGCTGACTGAGACCCCCAGACGTTCCATGAATGCCCTCCAGACCCTCGATGTGAACTGGGGACCCCGATCAGACACTATATCCTCAGGCACCCCGTAGTGCCGGAAGACGTGTGTAAACAGGGCCTCCGCAGTCTGTAGGGCCGTAGGGAGACTGGGCAATGGAAGGAGATGGCAGGACTTAGAAAACCGATCCACAACGACCAGGATCGTGGTGTTTCCTTGTGACGGAGGAAGATCCGTCACGAAATCCACCAGTGGGTGTGACCACGGCCATTGTGGAACGGGTAGGGGTTGTAATTTCCCTCTGGGCAGGTGTCTAGGTGCCTTGCACTGGGCGCACACCGAGCTGGAGGATACATAAACCCTCACGTCCTTAGCTAAAGTGGGCCACCAGTACTTCCCACTAAGACAGCGCACTGTCCGACCGATGCCAGGATGACCAGAGGAGGGTGACGTGTGGGCCCAACAGATCAATCGATCGCGGACATCAGACGGAACGTACAGACACCCAACTGGACACTGGGTGGGAGTGGGCTCCGCACGTAACGCCCGCTCGATGTCCGCGTCAACCTTCCATACCACCGGTGCCACCAGGCAAGAAGCTGGAAGTATGGGAGTGGGATCCGTGGACCGCTCCTCTGTGTCATACATCCGGGACAGTGCGTCTGCCTTCGCGTTCTGGGAACCTGGTCTGTAGGATAGGGTGAAAACAAAACGGGTGAAAAACATGGCCCACCTTGCCTGGCGAGGGTTCAGTCTCCTCGCCGCCCGGATGTACTCCAGATTGCGGTGGTCAGTCCAAATGAGGAAAGGGTGTTTAGCTCCCTCAAGCCAATGCCTCCACTGAGCCTCTTCAAAAAGAAAGCACAGGGGCGGAGCTTTGGTTGCGTACCCGAGCGCTGAGACAGCACAGCTCCTATCCCAGCCTCGGACACGTCCACCTCTACTATGAATGCCAAGGAGGGATCAGGATGAGCCAGCATGGGAGCCGAGGTAAACAGAGCCTTCAGGTGACCAAAGCCCTGTGACCCACTGCAGTCGCACCGGTCCCCCCTTCAGCAAGGAGGTAATGGGAGCCGCTACCTGACCAAAGCCCCGGATAAACCTCCGGTAGTAGTTGGCAAACCCTAAAAACCGCTGCACCTCCTTAACCGTGGTTGAGTCAGCCAATTACGCACGGCTGAAATGCAGTCACTCCCCATCTCCACCCCTGACGTGGACAGGCGGTACCCTAGGAAGGAGACGGACTGTTGGAAGAACAGACATTTCTCAGCCTTGACGTACAGGTCATGCTCCAACAGTCGACCAAGCACCTTGCGCACCAGGGACACATGCTCGGCGTGTGTAGCGGAGTATATTAGAATGTCATCTATATACACCACTACACCCTGCCCGTGCAGGTCCCTGAAAATCTCGTCTACAAATGATTGGAAGACTGATGGAGCATTCATCAACCCGTACGGCATGATGAGGTACTCATAGTGCCCAGAGGTGGTACTAAATGCTGTCTTCCACTCATCCCCCTCCCGGATACGCACCAGGTTCTAAGCGCTCCTGAGATCCAATTTGGTGAAGAAGCGCGCCCCGTGCAATGACTCTGTCACACTGGCTATGAGCGGCAGCGGGTAACTGTACTTCACCGTGATCTGATTTATACCTCTATAGTCAATGCACGAGCGTAAACCTCCATCCTTCTTCTTCACAAAAAAGAAACTCGAGGAGGCAGGTGAAGTGGAAGGCCGTACGTATCCCTGTCCCAGAGATTCGGAGACATATGTTTCCATAGCCGCCGTCTCCTCCTGTGACAGAGGATACACGTGACTCCTGGGAAGTGCTGTGTCTACCAGGAGATTTATCGCACAATCCCCCCGTCGATGGGGTGGTAGTTGAGTTAACTTCTTTTTACAGAAGGCGAGAGCCAAATCGGCATATTCAGGGGGGATGTGCATGGTGGAGACCTGATTTGGACTCTCCACCGTAGTTGCACCTATGGAAACACCTACACACCTCCCTGAGCACTGACGTGACCATCCCTTAAGAGCCCTCTGTTGCCACGAAATAGTGGGGTCATGATAGGCCAACCAGGGAAGCCCCAACACCACAGGAAACGCAGGACAATCGATCAGGAAGAGACTAATTCTCTCCTCATGACCCTCCTGCGCTATCATACATAGTGGAGCTGTGACCTCTCTAATCAGACACGACCCTAAAGGACGACTATCTAAGGAATGTACAGGGAAGGGCACATCAACAGGAACAATAGGGATCCCTAATCTAAGTGCAAATGAACGGTCAATAAAGTTCCCAGCTGCGCCTGAATCTACTAGTGCCTTATGCTGGGAATGTGGGGAAAACTCAGGAAATTCTATACATACACACGTGCGCAACAGGAGCTCTGGGTGAGTCGGGTGCCTACTCACCTGGGATGATCCACCAGTGCCCTGCCTGCTGCCTCGACTCCCTGGGGAACCTCCCCAGCACCAACCAGCAGTGTGTCCTCTGCAGCCACAGGTGGTGCAGGAAACGGCCCCCCCTCCGGTCACCCTCAGAGCAGCACCTCCGAGCTCCATGGGAGTAGGATCAGAGGTGCTGGGCATGGAATGGACGGACCCCGAGCCAGATGTCCGCGGGTGGCCAACAGGTTATCCAGCCGGATGGATAAATCCACCAGCTGGTCGAGGGTAAGGGTGGTGTCCCTGCATGCCAGCTCCCGACGAACGTCCTCACGTAGAGTACACCGGTAATGGTCGATCAGGGCCCTCTCAATCCATCCCGCGCTGGCAGCCAGGGTCCTGAAGTCCAGTGTGAATTCCTGTGCGCTCCTCATCCCCTGTCTGAGATGGAACAAGCGTTTCCCCTGCCGCTCTCCCCTCAGGTGGATGATCGAAGACCGCCCAGAAGCGGCGGGTGAAATCCTCATAGCGGACCAACGCTGTGTCTATTCCTCCCCATTCGGCGTTGGCCCACTCAAGCGCTTTCCCCGACAAACAGGAGATGAGGGCGGACACGCTCTCGTGTCCCGAGGGAGCCGGGTGGATAGTCGCCAGGTAGAGCTCCAACTGGAGCAGGAACCCCTGGCACCCGGCAGCCGTCCCATCATATGCCCTCGGGAGCGAGAGCCGAATCCCACTGGGTCCAGGTGACGGAGGGGTGGACAGCGGTGTGGGTTGGGGTGAAGTTGATAGGGGTGTGGGAAAACCCCCTCTCTCCCATCACTCCATGGTGTGCAGCACGTGATCCATGGCTGTGCCAAGATTTTGGAGCATCGTTGTGTGCTGCTGGACGCGCTCCTCCACTGATAACGGAGGACTGGGTGCACCTGCTGACTCCATACGAGGTGTGTGTTTCTGTCAGGTGTCAGTGTGCAGCGGTAGGACGGAGTCAGGCGCAGGACACAGAACTGAGTAAAAGACGTACTTTACTCGAAAAGAAAGAACAATAATTTCCACGCAGGTGTAACGGTTGTTGCAAGGAGAGGACCAAGTTGCAGCGTGGTACGTGTTCATCATGTTTATTAGTTCTGAACACTGAATCAAAAACAAAGTAGAACAAAGCGCAACAGCTCTGTTAGGGGAAAAACACAAGACAGAAAACAACTACCAACAAAAACCCTGTGGGAAAAGGCTACCTAAGCATGGCTCCCAATCAGAGACAACGATAGACAGCTGTCCCTGATTGAGAGCCATTCCCGGCCAAAACAAAGAAATACACAAAACATAGAAAACGGAACATAGAATGCCCACCCTAGTCACACCCTGGCCTAACCAAAATAGAGAACAAAAACCTCTCTATGGCCAGGGCGTGACAGCAGGGAAAAACACACCAGCGCACAGAAGTCTAGAACACTAAACAAAGAACAAACACGCACAAAACCATGTGGGAACCAGAGGGTTAAATAGGGAATACATTTTAACGTAATGGGAACCGTGTACAATCAAGACAAAATAAATGGAAAAAGAAACGTAGATTGGTGGTAGCTAGAAAGCCGTTGACATCAACCACCGAACGCCGCCCGAACAAGGAGAGGCACCAACTTCGGCGGAAGTCGTGACAGATTGCTTCTGTGTAGGACTAAAATCCACTCCTGCCGAGCTTTCAGGGTCCTCTCCACAAGCCTCTCCACCTCCATTTTGTAAATATGAACAAGCGTTACTGGTTAGACAGAGCTGCAGAAGACCAGAGACAAAGATGGACTACTTTTGAGCTTGACTTCAGTATAACCTTTTTGAGACTGATAGAACATCATTAGTACACCTATTAATTAAGTATACCCGTAGCCTGTACTCTGTGCTGTATTAAGTTCATCAAGTTTGTATGTCAGGGCTAATGCCAGTGTAATTGCCTATTTCAGCTGGGCCTATTGTTGAGAATCCTCCCTTATATCCTAGACATCCTCTGTTGCCATCTCAAGACAGAGAAGGAGAACATTAAGCATCATCTGAAATAATTATCCCAATTGCTAGGATGAAATGACACAGGCTTGAATGTTGCCTGCTCTTTTACCTGAGCTATGCGAGGCCAATATCATCGCAATCATCCAATTGGATCTGAAATAGCCAGACAACAATTGTTACCACTGCCTGCAATGTAATGAGACCATCCTACGATGACCCATCAAATGTCTGAAAGAAGTACTGAAAATCTTCTGGGAGATTTTTTTAATCTCTTCTAGAAGAAATCAAATAAAACATTTTTGAATATATATTATTTTCAGAAGTACAGTGGAACATTATTGGGATGTGGAATGGCATTTTACAGGACAAAATAATAATTCTGTGAGATAAACCATTAAAGGCAGTCATTTTATTATTGTATGTGGCAGCCTGCGTTGCTCATGGAATTGTGCTGATGAGTGTTGTTGTGTTGTTTTTAATTGCATAATCACCTTTTTTTCCAAAAATGTCCAAAACAGGTCGTTAAGGTAGAACGAAAATATGTTCTCAAATAATTACATGGCTAAATAAATATATATTTGACAATTGCATGATCATTAACCTTCTGCAAGGTATTGCGGTTGCGTTTCAAAAAAGTAAATAAACAATTAATAAAACATCATTTCTTCCACACAAAGAAAAAATACACTTGTCTCTCACCCTGACAATGTTCACTCATCATTATGTTCAACCACTAAAAGTTATTGCAAAATGTTTATGAGTCTGGTTGTCTGATGTCAGCATCTATGACATCACCTGTGAGAAATGTGAGATTTGTACAAGTTATTGATCAACTTGTCTGTCCTAGGTACTTATTATAAAATATCATTTTAATTTAACAAGTTACAAGCCAACACAAAATAAGTAATTTCTGTACATTAAAAAGGTTTTGGTAAAAATGTAATGATGAAGACAAATTATAGCCTACTTTTGTGAGTTTTACCCTGAAATATAAACTCACATTGTCACTTAAATTACTAATGGATGAGTCATATTACAAAACTGACTTTAGACAATAGGGTTGAAGGGCGTAGCTGTGGCAGGGAGTGGGTTGGAAGCTCTGGAACATGTCCAGTCAACCCTAAAGACTCATCCAACAACACTTCAGACCAGTGCTTTTACACTCACTGTTCAGTTCAATCTACAAAATCAGCAAATATCAATTGCACATAATATAAAGTGGGTGTTGTCGAAATCATGGGTTCATCGGGTATTTGAATCTGCAGCTTATAGGCTTGCTCTGAAAAGTTACATTAACTCCTTGTCTAAAAGGAGCCAGCTTCCACCTGGTTACTCAACCCTGCACCTTAGAGGCTGCTGCTCTATATACATAGACTTGGAATCACTGGCCACTTTAATAATGGAACACTAGTCACTTTAATCGTGCTTCCATACTGCTTTACTCATCTCATATGTATATACTGTATTCTATTCTGAATTCCATTCTTTTACTTTTAGATTTGTGTGTATTGTTGTGAATTGTTAGATACTACTGCACCGTTGGAGCTAGGAACACAGGCATTTCGCTACACCCGCAATAACATCTGCTAAATATGTGTATTTGACCAATAAAATGTGATTTGATTTGAAAGTAAATACACTATAGTGGGGAAATTACTGGTCACGGTCGTTTGCATATCAAAACTAAATGAATGTGGTGAAGTTCAGCTGCACTGTGAAAAGACATTAGGAATTAAGAGGGAAGAGTGAGGATGAATGAAAATGTAAAGATTGCACGGAATGCTCCGGCATGAACTGTAAATGAACTCCCGAACCCCAATCTCCACCTGACAAAATGTGTTCCTCACCCTGACATATAGGCATAAAGAGCTTGTAGCAAGCACACAGGAATGCAATCTACACATTAGAATAGCCTCTCAATGGCTTCACAAATAAATTATGCCTCCCGAGAGGAGGTAATATAGAACTATTATACAATCCCCCCGGTCTGAAGATTTTTATCATTCATTTCACTGTCCAACTTCATGCTTTTATGTTTTTAAAGAATATCCACAGAAATGATACTGGAGACATACGCTCTCATGAGAGAAATCAGTGCCGTCTTAGGAGTATATTCATTAATGTTCTTTAGAGTGCACAGAATAGTGTAGTACCATCAAAATCAGTCAAATGTGATACATTGAACCAGACCCTAGAGGATGGGTACGACTTTCCCAAACAAATACCAGATTTAAACCTCCATTGTCTACCTTACAAATTCAAAAAGCTCTAATCCTCATCGGCGGCACAACGTTCTGACAACCTACTTCAACACATCTGAGGCGTGTAACCACTACTCCACGACTCTCACTCTCTGATCCCTTCAACGCTTTCATCAGTGACAGACACAGGGTTAAAAATGAGATGGATCAATGTAATTAAGATAACCACTGCAGCACAGTGAGAGTGGTATTTAACACGCATAATGCTGTGTTTGTTTTCCTGCGTAATCCCCTGTGGTGCTCTCAGCACTGTGAGAGGCCGATGAGTGGCAGGATTGGGCCTTTTGTGAGGTTGTTTTGAGACACTCTCTCCGTGAGATGGGCAGGTCTCTCTCTCCCCACCCTCTCTGTCTGTCTAGCTCTCTCTCCCTCCCTCTCACCCACTCCTCCCTCTCCTCTCCTCTCACTCCCTCCCACAGGAGGCTGTGTTGCATTCCTTCCAGGAGGGGCAGAGGTGTCAGTGGCAGAGCCTCTACCCAGGCTCACCTACCCCCTCCCTGGGAACAGTCAGTGCCCCCTCCTCCCTGGCAAAGCTCTGGAGATCCTTTGAGCACACTGCCAGCCATGGCAGCAGAGACTTAACATGATTTGTTTGTCTGCCGCTGCATGTTTGCAGCGATCACAGCCCAGCCCAGCCCAGCCCAGTAACCCTCCTCCTCCCATCCAGGGGCTGCTTGAAGAGTGACTGTAGGGCTGGGGAGTGACTGCAGGGCTGGGGAGTGACTGCAGGGCTGGGGAATGGACATTCAAAAAAGTTTAGAGTATGATCCACGGGCTGAAAACATTAAACATCTCAAATATGTGAAGTTTGTTTGCAACCAGTCTCAGTTTGTATGAGTGAGTAAAAAAAAACATGACCTTACTGTTCAAATATCCACAAAGTGTAAGGGTTTTCCCATCTTTTTGTATTAGCTTGATTCCTGGCGCAGTGGTGCACTGGAGGGTACAGTGGCTGCCCAGTCTGCCCATTGATCTTTCATCAGTCCATAGAGTGGGCTGAACGCAAGGAGCAGCCCTCTTTTTATGGCAGCCTGCTGGAGCCTGCCTATGATTGTTCCCGGTTTCCTCAGATTGTTTTTCATTTAGTCCGGGTGCAGTGCCTCGCGCACTCAGATTGTGAGGTGGAGTGCTGCAGACATTTAGGGGAGCACGTAACAGCTGCGCTCTGGGTAGGTGACACAATGGTATTTGTGTGGTGTATATATATATATATATATATATATATATATATATATATATATATATATATATGTGTGTGTGTGTGTGTGTGTGTGTGTGTGTGTGTGTGTGTGTGTGTGTGTGTGTGTGTGTGTGTGTGTGTGTGTGTGCGTGTGTGTGTGTGTGTGAGAGAGTGGGTTGTGTGTACTCTATATTTTCATTTTTTTTAAGCCTTAGTGAATAAAGCCTTTGATTAGAAGTGAGGCGTTGCCAGAACTAAAGGATTTGTAGCGGTGATGACTATATGTGTGTGTGTGTGTGTGTGTGTGTGTGTGTGTGTGTGTGTGTGTGTGTGTGTGTGTGTGTGTGTGTGTGTGTGTGTGTGTGTGTGTGTGTGGTAGTACACATGCCGGCCGGTGTTACTGAGCCTTTGCGTCAGATGCTGTGTTGTGTATTGTGTCAGAACTGGACAAGAAGGACATAAATATATTACACTAATATACAGTAACTTAAAATGAAATATTTATCTGAAACAAATTACACCTGAGATTACAAACATGTTTCAAAATAGAGGTATAAAGAACTTGTCATAGTAAACATGTTGCTAGAAACTCAATCATCAATCTTTACCAAGAGGTATTTGGATGTTACATTTCCCTACTGTCTCTATTATTACATGAATTTATTTATTTATGTGTTTCATTCAAGAGAAAAGAGGCTAGGATGCTCTAGGATGGTGGTCAGAATGTTTATGCGATATCCAATCAGAGAGTGGCTTTAATGTGTGGGTGTGGACCTTGATATCTAAACATCCCATTGATCACAACCACACCAGAGATCAGTTCTACTGGCGGTTCTGCAGCGGGCCCTGAACTTGGTCATCCTGTGATATCTAATCTTTAGCTTCAACTGACAGCTTCTGGAAGGCTCCGGGGGGAGATGACCAGAGAGAAGCTCCAGACCAGCGGATCAACTTTCACTGGACTTTGAATATTTTATGTAGCAGGTCTTACAGCAGACACACAGACGGACTAAATTAATGGCAAACGACCATGTCCGTAACCCCCACTCATCCACACAGACAGCACACACCCACACCGCCACTTCACCCCAAGGGCCACGCCAGAAGAATCATGTCTGGATCAGATTGCTGGTTACCCTGACCATGTGGTTTATGTAAGGCTCTAACACAGAGACAGTCCTGTATCTGTAACGATGCACCAGACCAGAACATGCGTATAGCCACTCAATTCCCATATATTAAACACTAAATAATGTGCGGTATAGGTTTTAGGACACTAACCATGGTTAAGATATAGTTATAAATATTAGAATGAAACAAATTCAAGATCCAATTGTTCAGTTCAAACGTCGTTCATCTTTCTGATACATGTGTACATCGCAAAATAACACAAATGATTGGATTCAGAACCTACAAGGTACATTTCATTTACCAAAACGTTCTTCTTTGTAATATTTGTGATATGACGCCCTGTCCCTGATACACAAACAAAACTGTGTCCCACGTATTTGATAGTGTAACATAATTTGCCAGCTAAACGCAGGGCAATGATCATTTGGCTTTCTCAAATCCATTCAGAAAAGCAAGGTTATAACCTGACCAACCAAGTAGGGTAACAAGGTATTGAAATGTGTTATGCGCAATTATACAGAGATGGTATGGGACAGACCATCCACCCATGATCAATACAACACTACGTTTACATATTACTCACTGCAAGAAGTGAATAACCCTGACCTCAAGACTATAGTCCATAGCCAAACCTACTATAAGGATGTCGTTTCACCGGCTGCCTCCAAATACTTTCCATCAGTGAAACCAGATCCAGTCAAACCCTGTATTTGTTTATTAAGTAAATATGCTCTTGGTCTGGCTTGCTCCCAAGACGGCTGTAACCGAGAGATTTGTTCATGTAGGCATTAGTGCTGGCTATCAGTGGTGAATTATTTATTGAAAAAATCCTCCCATCCAAGATAGATGAGGGGAAAGTATAGGGTAGGGCGGGATGTCACGAACATCGACGTGAACAACACCTTTGACATCAATGAATTATAGAACATGTACATTTTAGACATTTAGATTGTTGCAACCCTCTTCTAATATATTTGGGTAATGTAGGCCTACAAGGCAGATCACTCAGCCAGCTTAATAAATAGACACTACACATTTTGGAAACATTGAAATCATGAAACGCCTTGTCATGTTTACCATGTCTGGGTTTTTGAGAGAAAATACTAATTTCAATGGAAGGCACAAAAAAATACATTTAACTGATCAAATATATTGCATTCATTTGCCAATGTCTTTGCAAAAAAAATAACATAAGCTAATGTATCATGACATTAACACACACACACAAAGTTCTTATTGAGGAAGTGGCTGTTATGGAGAAATGTTTCTGGTTTAGTTCATACAGACTTTATAACTACTTCCTCTGTTCTCTAACTTTACACGTCACAATTAGTAAACTCTCCCACTTGTTAAATCACCACAGATTCTATCAGTACCTCCTTAAAAAAATGTAAATATGTATTCTGTGGGAAACCCATCTTAAACAAATATGATTAGGTGCAGTGTATACCGTAAAACTTCAATTAAACACCTAGTCTCAAATAGCTGCCTGTCCTTTTTAATAGCTGGGCATCGGCACACATTTCTGTTTTACATAAACGCCTGTTTTAAAGAAACGCAGGGTCTAATTTAAACGTTTATGAGTGAACTTCAGTGAGTACCGTAAAGATTGAGCAAAAGATGATAAAGGAGAGCGACATCATTTCCATGGACGAGACGGCAGTGTGGTCTGACATGGTCGGCTCAACTACAGTGGATACAAGAGGCGCAACGAGTTGAGAGAACGGTGCTGAAGTGTGAATCAGGGGTGTATGTCACGCAGCCTAGTCTTTGCATATCTGATCTGCAATGGATTTGTTATTATAATGTTTATACTCGTCATACTGGTCACAATAAGTCTTTTCAACATTTTATTGAGCAAAAACTGTGTGCATTAATAGACGCCTCAAATAGAAAGCTGTCTCTAATAAGCACCGGTCGTGTTTAGTGATTGAAGCTATTCATTTAAGTTTTATGGTATATTCACAGTGTCATGGACCAAAGATTCCATAGGGGAGCCACAGTGATAGCAGGAGACTCTTGATAATATGTCTTTCTCCCTCTCCCTCTATCTCTGCCTTGTGCCAAAGTAGAATACAGTAAGGCCTCAAAATCCGACAAGCCAAGATTAATTTAGCACCGATGTCCCTCCCTGCCAGATTCAACAACAAATCACATTTGCTGATTTCTCCCATTTTTTCTTAATGTTTTTATCTGCAGCAGAGGGGCCTGGCCATTGTCATTTAATGGCAGAGCCGTTTTGAAAATCACTGCTCTCTTTGTGCTCCCTCAGCCTCATAGGCTGTATTCCCTGATGGGCTGCCCTAGATGGAATACTTCCTTTTGTAATTTCCAAGTTATGTAAACAAATCCTCCCATGTCAGAAAGAGGAAAAGGGGAGATTAATTAACAAATGAATGAATGAATGAATGAATTAATTAATTAATTAATTTTTACATACTTTTTTAGATCATTTTAGTCATTCTCATTTTAGAAATTCTAATCCTCCATCAATTCTCTTTCAGCATTCATTTCAAATTAGAATACATGTTGGATTCTCCAGATTTACAAGTAATTGACCATTAACTTTAAATTAGCTTAATTTGCCACAAAATACCAGGCCCAATGCAGTCAAAAATGTGATTTTCTTGTGTTTTATATATATTTCCACACTATGAGCTTGGAATAATACTGTGAAATTGTGAAAATTATGATAATGCCCTTTTTAGTGTAAGAGCTGTTTGAAAAGACCGCCTGAAATGTTTTGCCTGCTTTGATGGGATGGAGTTTTGGCCTGCCTGTTGACATCACCAAAAATAAACCAATAAGAAAGAGAGTTCGAAACCTCTCTGCCAATAACAGCTAGTTTTCAGTTTTCCCCTCCCCACTCAGACCACTCCCAGACAGTACTAGCAAAATTCTTCCTTGAGAAATGGCTCTTTGCGAAGAGGCTATTTTTGTTTATTTTTGACCATTTAAATTGAAAACAAGGTACATAATTGTTAGCCAGAAATCATTTTATATTTATATATTTAGATAAAAACGACAACATTGGACCTTTAAACTAAAAACTCTTCCATCATCAAGAATGACTGATAATGACGATCTACTTAATCAGCAACCCAATCAATCATTTGTTAAGCGTATCAAAAACACAGGATGCTTCTCAGGGTTTAACACAGCACTTATAAAAGAGTAAAAAATAAGAATGTAAAAGCAGTTTAACTAAACAACACATAAACAAACCGCATAAAGCACTGTGATGCTTATAGAAAAAGTGTGCTTTTATACAAAAGAAAAATACACATGTCCATGACTGACTTATGGACATGAGTTCAACTAACACAGGTTTGGACTGGAACCTTAAAAGCATCAGCAGACAATGATATTATCAAACATACAGGGAAAGTCTATGAGTCAGCAACATCAGTGAAGAACATCGATAAAATCAAGTGTTCAATCAAATGTATCAATAAAGCCCTTTTTACATCAGCAGACGCCACAAAGTGCTATACAGAAACCCAGCCTCAAACCCCAAACAGCAAGCAATGCCGATGTAGAAACACAGGGTCAGCTAAAAACACAAATCGATTTAAAGGTCATAAAAAAGTAGTAAAAACCCGAAGAGGACGTTACAAAAGCTATTTCATATATCATTTCACTCTGCCTGTGATAAGATATTCATAGACGTGCTAATGAGTGAACGCTGAAAGCAAAAGGATGTACAATAATCTTCCTCCTTATTTTTAGAGCAACCTGTTAGTAGGCTCTAATTGCTGTCAGATATCAGGAACTTTCACACTGCCAATTACATGTCATGGAAGATTATCTTCATCTGGGCATGAAATCCACTGCCTCTCCCACTCCAGCTCCCTCTCCCCAGAGCCGCCTTGCCTGGGTGGAGAGCAATGAGGCTGTGAACCAACCAGTGTCTGAACTCCGGCTGGCACCACAGACATCTCAGGTCAACAACCTACTGTAATACTGAGGTAGCACACGCTAGATGGTTAGCACACGCTAAGAATGGCTTTTCTAGGCTTTTCTACAGTCAAACTCTTGGGGCTTTGGTACAAGGCAAAAAGCTTGTTGTCACCAGCATGCAGTGTGCTCCCCATGCACAATGCTTCAGTTATCATTATGTTGTATTGCTTGAACTGTATGATGTCTTATCTGCGGTTTGAGCGGCTACACACTCTCCAAAATGTTGATCTTCAGAATAACATGCATTATAGCTGCATTGTAACAAGAGTATTGATTCATAATTAGGCTATATCCATTTAGATTCATTATAATAATGTATTCTTATGAAGTATGGAGATTATGTCATTTACAATTTAGGTTATTTGTGCAACATTATAGTCAATGAAAATTGGGGCAATTTTTTATCCAGAACACTGTTGAGCCTTGGGGTGGTTGTGTGGGGTTGTGACTAAATGTGTAATGTAAGCAAATAGTGATCTCCCTGAGGATTAACATTAGGGCAGCGTAATGACCTAATGATCAGACCATGTCCTCTCTAATCCTGCTAATTGTTTTCACCATGTTAAAGGATTTGGGAGGCAACACTGCATTCAGCCTTTGCCTCCTGAAAAAAAAGCTAGAGGGGGGAGGCACAACCGTTTTGTAGTCTTTGTAGGATACTCCAACATGTTCTAACATCCCTAGCCTACATACTTATTAGTCCAGAGCCTAGACCTATTGGTGGGTCATTCCACGAAATGAGTGCTTTTTGCGTCCTTTTGATATTTTAAGTAGAAATGCACCCAGTATTGATTTTTAAAAGCGTGATGTATTCAAGACAGTATCCCTAAATATTAACCACATAGAGAATTCAATAAATCTGAGTTTTTTTTATATAAATAAAGATTTGCTAAAGTGCCAAAATGCAGCATTCTGACATGTCCCTCTATGCGCCATCTGCAACTTTCAGGAAGATTTTTACCCATTTAACCATGATTAGTGATTCATTTTAAGGTTTAAAAAACCTGTTTACAACCCTTTTACATGAACTGAACTCTCTGAGATGGGAAAACATGTGTTTTATTAAGTTGAACATGTGCTCTTCATGACAGAATGTTAAAGTTAGGTGAAATCAAACGTTGTTGTTGCACCAAGTTACATCTCAAAAGGTACCGAATTAGTGGAACGACCCATGCCTATGTGTACGGATTCATATCACTGAGGACTTGACATAAATAGGTAAAATTGACAGCAAACGTAACTGAAATGCTGAGTGGGTTACATGACATTGATTTGCAAATTATAGGCGTATAGGACATATATTTATATTAAACAGTAGGCTTACTTATAGCCTATGGATTTTGGATTTTTGGGTGATTTTTTTTTATAGCCTCAGCATACGAGCCTCTAACCTGTATCCTGGTGATGTATTAGTCTCACAGGTAACATTTCAGGAAGATGCGAGGTTCATTTCAACATGCTAAAACGTGTCAACCATTAACTATTGCTGTGTGTCGGATGAACCATTGTTTTCTTAAATTAAATGGCCATATTCCTCTAAATTAGGTTACTATCCAGTTACAATCAAAATATTTGCAAACTTTATTGATAGGGGTATTAAGCCAAACCAGAGGCTAAGTCAATAGCATAAAGGAAGAAAAAAAATTGCTAACGAGATTTGCTATTATAAGTGACAGGGTAATGTTTGCAAATAGTTTGACATTGTGCTGAGCATACAAAGTGTTTTTATCACACTAATAAACATGGAATCGATGGAATTAAATTAAACTCAAAACGTGCATAGGATAGGCCTAGATGAGTGACGCATATGAAGAGTTAAAATGTATGTTAATGTCCATATATGCGTTTAGTTTTTAGATGATTTATTTATTTTTATTCAGAAAGTGAAAACGGGGATACAGCTAGGCCTACATAGGCTATTACTTGTAATATCAGAAATCAAAACACTAAATACCATGCATCAACAAGACAGTCCAAAGCAGCTTTGCTAGGTTAAAAGCCCAGAAATAAAAGGTTTGTCGAGAAATTACGCTGTCTCGCCGAGATTTATCTTGAAACAAGTGACCCGCAACAGACTGGAGACTCCAAAACACATAGCCATGACATCAAACACTCCACTATTTACTTGGCGGCGGGACGAGCCGGTCGGTGCCCAGCGGAGTGCGAGTAGTGCACGCATGACAGCGGCGGGGTAGACTGACAAGTACAAGGAAGAGAGATCCCTGGTCGCCGGGGCTATGCGATTTGTGCTGCTACATGGTTGTTTGCCTCCATTTAAATGACTTGCCTTTAAACATGGCAGTGGTGCGCCAGGCATCCAGTATAATAATTTGTTTACAGTGCGCGGATTGATGGCCATTTTTTATGATGTTGTTTAATCCAGACTCGGGGGAAGGTGTCTCGCAGAGCCCAGACAACCTGGCTCCACCGGCCATTTATGTAGACTATATGGCTGTCTATTTGAGAAGAGAGACAGGTGTAAATCTCTCTGGCATCTTTACTTTACACTCCCTGCGACACTCACCTGAAGGTAAATAAATGGTTTATGGCCAAGTAAATGAACCTCCTTTTTTTCCTGTACCAAGAAGAACAATATGATAGGCTGCATATTTATTTTTTAAAGGCGGTGTACTGGCCGCATAGCTGCCTTAAAATAATCTTCATGATTGTTATCGTGTTAATAATGGACATTAGCCAATGGATGTTTTATGAGCAATGTATTATCCCTGAGCAAAGATTAATACAGTTCATATTAGCCTAAGCAAACACAATCCGTTTCACAGGAATTGCTGTTTTATTATGGACCATGCGCTTTGAAGATAGTCACTTTTGAGAGTGTTTTGTGTAATTCAGACCACATTTTACAATATTAATATTCCCATTCAAGTGTAATTAGACTAGTGAACATGTAAATAAATAAACTAAGAGCAAAATAAAAATCGGAAAATGCTTAAGAGCATAACATTGTTGCTGCTACCTTGGACTATCTCACCCTTGACAATGTCTCTCTCTCTCTCAAACACACATGAAACATGAATAAAGCATGATCAACCAATTAATCTTTAACACTTAACTCAAAGGTGTTGATCTCCTATCCACCCCCCTTTATTGTTGCACCATGGACTTGGGTGTGTGTGTGTGTGTGTGTGTTTGTGTGAGAGAGAGAGACCCATTTCACCCAAGGCTCATGCAGCAATGTAGGTCTGTGCCACTCTTGATTAGGGATTGTTCACAAAAGATGGTTTCAGACATGAGATAATGAGGTCCTGTGATAACGCGGGTCTCCTTTAAGTTTTTCCCATGAATCAGGCCTGTCGCCAGTTCACAGAAGGACACTGTACATCCGCACCACGCTACTCACTTCTGATTTGTTGCGCACAAAAGCTGATCCACCCCAAATCCCACTAACAAACGCGGGGCTGGGAACAAATCATATAGGCCTAAAGTTCAATCTTCCTAATTTCTCGACGAATTAACTGCAATCCCACCTTCTTCTTAATACAGCGACCATTTCATTTGTGATCTATGTCAAAGGTCCAGGGGCCACAGTCAGTCACCGGGATCATTTGGGCGGATGACCCTGATGCGGAAAGGTTACAGGCTTGTTACTGCCTCCTTGTTCACAAATGGATTTTAATTGGTTGGTTGAATGGTTTGTGTGCGTGTGTCTTGTAGCCTATATATGCACCAGATCCATCCGAATGCACACGCGATCCATTCAACACGGAAGTGAATGTTTGCGTTATGTGCGTAGCACTCCACCATAGGCCTAGAGAACATAGCATTTAATAAAAAAACTATACGTTACAGGTTCTACAAATAGGAACTGGGATTGAAGCAACAATGTGTTTCACATAATGTGTTTTACACATTTACATAAGCTCGTTTTATGTCCAATACATTTCAGTCATTATTTAAAATAGCGGCTTAAACTTATTTGACAATGGCAGTTGCTTAAATTGTTGAGGAATATGCATGCTTGCATGAGCACTCGGATGTTTACGCAATAACGCATTAGAACACGCTTGTCATTATGTATCCAGTATAACATTCTAATGTGTAGTTTGTAATGAAGTTGTTATTAGCTGCTTAGATGTGCATGACAACCAATGATATCACCATAACAGTTAACATAAAGGGTAAAGGCCAGTCAAACTTTTTCCCCCAGCAAATAATGTTTTAAACCTTTGCAACAGTGGCTGGAGACCCTGCCCTCCTATTCTATTGGACTTTACAGTAGATGCTAGTCCAACCAGCTTCAGCTTACATTCAAACACTCCCCCTCATTACCCCCAAAATGTCTTCATGCAAAACATCTGTGGGAACTTCAATAAATGAAAGCACAACTCCTGACCACATCCTTCTTATTTAAATGTTCATGTGGTTCCCTAGTATTGTCTAACTTTGTAAATACCCACTGGGCACAGACGTCAGTTTAACGTCTAGTTTTGATTTACATTTGGTTGAGTTGTCAACTAACGTGAATTCAACATGAAATCAACCAAAAATATCACGCTGTCATTGTATTTAGATTAAAAGTTGGGTGAAAGATAATACGAAATTCCCTCACATTGATTACTTTTTGGAAATCCAATCAGTTTTCCACGTTGATTATTTGGTTGAAACGAAACAACGTTGATTCAACCAGTTTTTGCCCAGTAGGTATGTCCAGCCTCGTGTTTCAAATGTCACGAGACTCCGACATGTTTACATTTGGACACACCAAGTAACGATAACCTATCAAATGCAGTGATCCAATGAGAAAAGCTGCTGCAAAGTGACTTTTACAAATGTTCTGTAACTTAAACAAACCAATCATATATGCTATTGTATTCTATAGGTATAAACGACAAACCACCGTTTTGTAAAACAAATTGAGATATGACTGCAAGTATTTGAAGTGTTAAAGTGTGAGTAGACCTATTCATAATTTCAAATGTGCAGTTATGTTTTTGTCGGGGGTAACTGTTGGCCTGCTGACTTATGATCATGCCACTGAAATCCCCAAATAAAAAAAACTGTACACACGAGTCATGACAATGTTTACACAACCCGCATTTTTCATTTAATTGAACACATTTTATTGACTAGGCCTAGATAGGTCTGGTGTGCTGTATTCTTTGAAAATACCATTACATTTCGTTATGTTGTTTCATATTTCTGTCATAAAAAGAGAACTTGCTGTTTGTAAAAATGTCAAAAAAAGATTTTAATCTCGAGTGGAAGTAACTGTAGTCTAAAATTACTAAAGATATGCCAAACATATAAACGAAAGCATGTAGAATGTTCACGTTTTCAAAAGTTGTATACGCGCAGGAATTAACCCTGCCAGCAGTGCATCCCAAAGTTAAAAACAACAGTTGGTTACGAGTTCCGTATGCCATTTAGTGTTGCATATAGAATTATGTAGTCTATGTACTGTTTTATTAGCCTACTTCATTATTCAGTTGAGCATTTTTTTTTAACTTTTATTAAACCATCACATATTGCCTTTTTCATTATTTATAATATTAACCATTGCTGCCAGTGTTAGCCAATGTTATTCAAATTCATAGATGTGGCTTAAATAAAACAAATGCAGTGAGAATATAAACGGCATATTTCTTCTTGGATTATATAATATAACCCAAGAATAAATGCCCAGAGGAATTACCAATAAACATTCAGAAGGTACTATGGCTGAACATTTTTGGAAAGGAATCTATTCAAATCAGAGAGGAGCATGTGAGGGATTCACCCAGAAACAGAGGGCCAAGCTTCAGCAAAGGATGACAAACTGGCCGGCAACTTCCAAAACATTTGGGTTAAACCGCAAACTCAACTCAAAAGTACGTCTAGCCAAAAACAATAGATTGAATAATCAATATCCAAAATGAATCAAGTGTTGTAGCCTAGCCTGTAGGCTATCCTTTACATGTAATGATAGAGAGAGAGAGCCCAATGAACACTAAAACGCATCCAAAAAGCATGAGAAATGGGGTTTCACCTTTTTTTCTGATGAAGCACTGAAACGTTTAAAAACATGAGGCACTTGCTTCACAGTGTGTTTTTCCAGCAAGTAATTTAGTATTTTACAATCAGGCTATTCAGTTATAAATACAAACATAACAAAAACTTTGTGAAAATAATAATGTGTTTAGGCTATTAGATAAAAAATCATATAATTTGCTATCAAAGTGTCATTTAATGAGGACTTTGTCAATATCGTATTATCGCTTTTGAAGTGCCACCAACATGTAGGTATATGTCAGGCTATCACAAAATGAAATAACTTGGTGATTCACACTTTTTCTAAAAAAATACAACTGTTTTCAGTTTGGGACACATTTGATGTAGGATTGCATAGATTGTATTTCTCTAGTCAGAAACAAATCCTTAATTACTCTATTGCTGAGCTAATTAAGCAATTAACATCCTATCATGTTTCTGATCATGTATACAAATGCCATGGCTAGAAGAAGAGATCTCTGTGACTTTGAAAGAGGGGTCTCAAAGGAGCAATGGGGGATTTAAAGTGTGTGTGTGTGTGTGTGTGTGTGCGTGCGTGTGTGTGTGTGTGTGTACGTGTGTGTACGTGTGTGTGTGTACGTGTGTGTGTGTGTTTCAGTCACCAGATCTCAACCCAATTGAACACTTATGGGAGATTCTGGAATGGCTACAGCAGAATCCTCCTCATAATGAACCAGAAAACTCCTCTGAGCAGGTATACATAGTGCACCAGAGACATGGGCAGCTAGATTCAACCCAAGGCTGGGAGATTTGGTTAGCTTGGGAGGCCACTGCCACCAAGTCCTCTCGGCACCCTTTTCGTCATAGGCATAGAAAAGGCTGATAAGATATTGGGTTGTGAACTTTTCAACAGATATCTCGAGGTTTTCTTTAGATAAGTATAAAAAAATGATTTGGTTTTTTAAGTAATTACAGATGTAGGATCTACATTTGATCACTTTTTATTGCTGAGAATCTTCCTGCACCGTAGGAATTGCAGATGAGCTTCCGGATTTACATAAAGTCACTGAAAACTCACACGATTGCACTTTTCATGTAGCCTACTTTTGGCCAGCGATCAAGCAACATTATGACCTAAACATTAAAATCCTGTTGCTGCAGGATTATTTTGCTGTGACAATATAAGTCAAATTAAGATCGTAAATCTGTACTGAATGCACACATCAGTCAAAGAGTTTTCTAGAATATGCAGCTGAATACAGTATGGTATTTTTCAGACTGGGGTTGCAGGAGTGATATGGTGAACACTATTATACATGTTTAAGACACTGGAGTGGATTCATGCTAAGCAATGTAGCCTACTTGATATATCTACCCAACGACTGGGAGTGAACTCAATACTCAAGTAAATATGCACTATTCTGAATGATTCATTCTAGAGCATAAAGACATGTATTCTGCAGTATTCACGCCATCAATGAAAATCCGCTATGGTCCCCCTTAGCCCCTCAGACTACAAAGCACTTGCCTTTCTGCCTAAGGTTTTCCATTTCAAAGGTCTCCGTCTCCATATAAATACCAAAAAACACTAATCCAATCTGACCCCATTGCAAATTTTCCAGAACTATGGGGGGCCCGCTTTTTGACATGAGCCACGCTCTTATCCCACTTAACCTCTAGAGCAGGGATATTCAACTCTTACCCTACGAGGTCCAGAGCCTGCTGGTTTTCTGTTCTACCTTAGAATTAATTGCACACACCTGGAGTCCGAGGTCTAAATCAGTCCCTGCTTTCGATGTTCAGAGTAAATTTTGCTCTCAACTTAAAAACAGAGAGTCTTGGTTAAAGATTCAATGGCAGGGCCCTATAGGGTCCAGATATACTATAAACCCACACAGTCAAGTACAAAGCCTATTAATATGGCAGAGAACTAAATGGACATAGGATATCAATTCTATAGACCTTCCTATATAATTACTTTAAGAAGATCATACCAAGGATCATTTAGTTTGTTCTGAAGTGTTTCTCTTATATACATGGGGGGTTCTACTAATCTATATGGAATTGTTTTTTAGAAGGTCATACCAAGGATCGTTTAGCTATATCAATTTTAATTTTAAGACCCCTTGAAGTATCAAAGACAAATATAAAAAAAAGATTTGGTCATGCTATTAGCCTATATGAACACATTGAATAACACATTCACCACATGGAACAACACAATCTCCATATACACTTCCATACATGTTTTCAACTGGTACCTGGGGACCTTCAGACAAGTCTTGTGAGGCCTGTGGGCGTCCTGGAGCAAAACAACCGACATGTACATGTTCGTGAGAGTCTTAGTGTGTAGCCCAAACGGTTTGGATGCTACAGACAGAAGTGGGCAGATCGGCGAGTCTCCTGATACTTTTGAACACCATTGTGTTTGTCAGAGTCTCATCTTTCCATAGATGTAAATAGTTTGTAGGCCAAACCGTTAAAACACTACAGACAATTTTGTGAGAAGACCAATTTTAGATTTTCTGGATGTCTCATGGTCTGACAAACACCACTCTAGCTCTGTCACCTCTCACAGAAGATGCGGAAGTGTGTCATAGGTGGATGCGGTGGACTGAGACGAGACACAGCCCATGCAAAAAAACTGATATCTCTAGCTTAAACTGACAGATTTTTTTATGGGGATTTTTGTATTACGCTAATTAGATTTCCTCGGGCGCGGAAATCGACAAATCGACTTTAGAGGGTTTAAATGGGATTATTTGAGTTGTGCCCAACAGCTGGTGAGTGGTGGCAAGTAAGGCAAAATAAGGAGTTTCACACATGGCCCACATCTGAGGCATTTACCACTGGCATCCACTGCACAGCTACAGAGAGAATAGCCTACTAATGTCTGTTGACACTGTTCCCTCAATCCACTGCATTAAAGTTGCCTTGTACATTGCAGTATTATTTGGGTATTCCTGCAGATATGACTAAGGTCTACTCTTTTCACTGCTTGTATTTCACCGTGACTGCAAACCAATCAGAGGGCAAATAAATATTTCAAATCAAATTTGATTTTGTCACATGCGCCGAATACAACAGGTGTAGACCTTACAGTGAAATGCTTACTTACAAGCCCTTAACCAACAATGCAGTTTTAAGAAAATCCCTAAAAAAGTAAGAGATAAGAATAACAAATCATTAAAGAGCAGCAGTAAATAACAATAGTGGGGCTATACAGTGAGGGAAAAAAGTACTTGATCCCCTGCTGATTTTGTACGTTTGCCCACTGACAAAGAAATTATCAGTCTATAATTTTAATGTTAGGTTTATTTGAACAGTGAGAGACAGAATAACAACAAAAAATCCAGAAAAACGCATGTCAAAAATTTCAGAAATTGATTTGCATTTTAATGAGGGAAATAAGTATTTGACCCCCTCTCAATCAGAAAGATTTCTGGCTCCCAGCTGTCTTTTATACAGGTAACGAGCTGAGATTAGGAGCACACTCTTAAAGGGAGTGCTCCTAATCTCAGCTTGTTACCTGTATAAAAGACACCTGTCCACAGAAGCAATCAATCAATCAGATTCTAAACTCTCCACCATGGCCAAGACCAAAGAGCTCTCCAAGGATGTCAGGGACAAGATTGTAGACCTACACAAGGCTGGAATGGGCTACAAGACCATCGCCAAGCAGCTTGGTGAGAAGGTGACAACAGTTGGTGTGATTATTCACAAATGGAAGAAACACAAAAGAACTGTCAATCTCCCTCAGCCTGGGGCTCCATACAAGATCTCACCTCGTGGAGTTGCAATGATCATGAGAACGGTGAGGAATCAGCCCAGAACTACACGGGAGGATCTTGTCAATGATCTCAAGGCAGCTGGGACCATAGTCACCAAGAAAACAATTGGTAACACACTACGCCGTGAAGGACTGAAATCCTACAGCGCCCGCAAGGTCCCCCTGCTCAAGAAAGCACATATACATGCCCGTCTGAAGTTTGCCAATGAACATCTGAATGTTTCAGAGGACAACTGGATGAAAGTGTTGTGATCAGATGAGGCCAAAATGGAGCTCTTTGGCATCAACTCAACTCGCCGTGTTTGGAGAAGGAGGAATGCTGCCTATGACCCCAAGAACACTATCCCCACCGTCAAACATGGAGGTGGAAACATTATGCTTTGGGGGTGTTTTTGCTAAGGGGACAGGACAACTTCACTGCCTCAAAGGGACGATGGACGGGGCCATGTACCGTCAAATCTTGGGTGAGAACCTCCTTCCCTCAGCCAGGGCATTGAAAATGGGTCGTGGATGGGTATTCCAGCATGACAATGACCCAAAACACACGGCCAAGGCAACAAAGGAGTGGCTCAAGAAGAAGCACATTAAGGCCCTGGAGTGGCCTAGCCAGTCTCCAGACCTTAATCCCATAGAAAATCTGTGGAGGGAGCTGAAGGTTCGAGTTGCCAAACGTCAGCCTCGAAACCTTAATGACTTGGAGAATATCTGCAAAGAGGAGTGGGACAAAATCCCTCCTGAGATGTGTGCAAACCTGGTGGCCAACTACAAGAAACGTCTGACCTCTGGGATTGCCAACAAGGGTTTTGCCACCAAGTACTAAGTCATGTTTTGCAGAGGGGTCAAATACTTATTTCCCTCATTAAAATGCAAATCATTTTATAACATTTTTGACATGCGTTTTTCTGGATTTTTTTGTTGTAATTCTGTCTCTCACTGTTCAAATAAACCTACCATTAAAATTATAGACTGCTCATTTCTTTGTCAGTGGGCAAACGTACAAAATCAGCAGGGATCAAATACTTTTTCCCCTCACTGTAGGTTTTGTCATGCCCTCTTCACGACTGTCTTGGTGTACTTGGACCATGTTAGTTTGTTGGTGATGTGGACGTCAAGGAACTTGAAGCTCTCAACCTGCTCCACTACAGCCCCGTCAATGAGAATGGAGGCGTGCTCAGTCCTTCTTTTCTTGTAGTCCACAATCATCTCCTTTGTCTTGATCACGTTGAGGGAGAGGTGATGTCCTTGCATTTGTACTGTTTGTTGTAGTTATTACCTGAATATAAGCGGTTTAGTAAGCCGTTACTGGGTTCCTGCTCTTGTAATGTTGCCTCAATATAAAAAAAATGCTGACAGACATTTCTACCACAACCTCTCATACACTGTAAAAAAGACAACTTAACCAATTGCTTAATCAGCGTTATTCTTTGAGTTGAGTGGACTGCAAAAGGACAAGAATTTTAGCTAATTTAAAAAATATATATATTTAACCTTTATTTAACTAGGCAAGTCAGTTAAGAACAAATTCTTATTTACAATGACGGCCTACCAAAAGGCAAAAGGCCTCCTGCAAGGACGGGGGCTGGGATTAAAAATACATAAATAAATCAAATATAAATATAGGACAAAACACACATCACGACAAGAGAGACAACACAACACTACATAAAGAGAGACCTAAGACAACAACATAGCAAGGCAGCAACACATGACAACACAGCATGGTAGCAACACAACATGACAACAGCATGGTAGCAACACAACATGGTAGCAGCACAAAACATGGTACAAACATTATTGGGCACAGGCAACAGCACAAAGAACAAGAAGGTAGAGACAATAATAAATCACGCAAAGTAGCCACAACTGTCATTAAGAGTGTTCATAATTGAGTCTTTGAATGACGATATTGAGACAAATAAAATAAAAATTGTTCAAGTTTGTTTACTCAACAAACTCTGCTCGAGTGAGCTGAATTTGAAAAAGCTTGTTGAGTAAAATTACAAATTCATTTTTGCCTTTCGAAGGCAACACTGTAAAAAAGCCAACATAACCCATGGTTTAATCAGCGTTATTATGTGAGTTGAGTGGACTTAAACAGGACAAGAATTTGAGCTGTGTTCAAGTTTGTTTACTCAACAAATTCTGCTCAAAACTTTGTCCATCATTATCATATTTCCCAGCATGCTCTATTGCAGGTTGATTTTCAGAATTGTTTGTTTCAATCAAGGGGCTAGGGTTCCTGTCTGGAAGCGCAGTTTCGACTGCTCCTTACAGTCTTCCTTCAGTACTGCAGTTTAACTGACGTCCGGCCAAGAAAGACAACTTCAATTGACAGCCCATAGAGAAGTCATATTTGAAAATTCCTAAAAAAACACTTTAATCATCATCTTTGTGCACAAAACATCCATTTAATTACTTAAAAATTGTAGCCGAAGATATTAACATTTTCTATTCATCCATTATCTGCCATGTTTTTGGATGACGTGATGACGTCGTCGCTGCTCACGCTACTCCCTGTGCGCACTGAGTGCCAGTGAGCATGGGAAGTTTGGCTGAGTAGACCGGATGCAACCCGGATATAGACGGTGTATGCAAATGTGAGTAGATTACTTTGAAAATAACGGTCGGACATCTTGGACGCAGTCTCCAGTTCTTTTAATACCACACATTTCAATGCACCTAGTTATTGTGTGACAATAAAATATATACACTACCGTTCAAAAGTTTGGGGTCACTTAGAAATGTCCTTGTTTTTGAAAGAAAAGCAATTTTTTTGTCCATTAAAATAACATCAAATTGATCAGAAATACAGTGCAGACATTGTTAATGTTGTAAATGACTACTGTAGCTGGAAACAGCTGATGTTTATGGAATATCTACAGAGGCATACAGAGGCCCAATATCAGCAACCATCACTTCTGTGTTCCAATGGCACGTTGTGTTAGCTAATCCAAGTTTATCATTTTAAAAGGCTAACCCTGCTAACATTTTGCAATTATGCTGACAATAAAAATAGTACACCAGTCTCAACGTCAACAGTGAAGAGGCGACTCCGGGATGCTGGTCTTCTAGGCAGAGTTCCTCTGTCCAGTGTCTGTGTTCTTTTGCCCATCTTAATCTTTTCTTTTTATTGGCCAGTCTGAGATATGGATTTTTCTTTGCAACTCCTGGAGTCGCCTCTTCACTGTTGACGTTGAGACTGGTGTTTTGTGTGTACTATATAATGAAGCTGCCAGTTGAGAACTTGTGGAGCGTCTGTTTCTCAAACTAGACACTCTAATGTACTTGTCCTCTAGCTCAGTTGTGCACTGGGGCCTCCCACTCTTCTTTCTATTCTGGTTAGAGCCAGTTTGCGCTGTTCTGTGAAGGGAGTAGAACACAGCTTTGTACAAGATCTTCAGTTTCTAGGCAATTTCTCACTTGGAATAGCCTTCATTTCTCAGAACAAGAATAAGCTGATGAGTTGCAGAAGAAAGTTCTTTGTTTTTGGCCATTTTGAGCCTGTAATCGAAACCACAAATGCTGATGCTCCAGATACTCAACTAGTCTAAAGAAGGCTAGTTATATTGCTTCTTTAATCAGGACAACAGTTTTCAGCTGTGCTAACATAATTGCAAAAGCGTTTTCTAATGATCAATTAGCCTTTTAAAATGATAAACTTGGATTAGCTAACACAGCGTCCATTGGAACACAGGAGTGATGGTTGCTGATAATGGGCCTCTGAACGCCTATATGAATATTCCATAAAGAATCTGCCGTTTCCAGCTACAATAGTCATTTACAACATTAACAATGTCTACACTGTATTTCTGATCAGTTTGATGTTATTTTCATGGACAAAAAATGTGCTTTTCTTTCAAAAACAAGGAGATTTCTAAGCGACCCCAAACTTTTGAACAGTAGTGTATATTTTTTTCATATACAATACATTGATTGGTTGATTTATCTCATGCTACACAAACATAAATAACATACATTTTTCTAAACTAATCCAATCTATTAGTAGTTGGACTTTCTGCACCTCTTACTGAGATGGCTGTTCCAGTTGATATGAATTAGGTAGTCTCAATAATCAATCTTCCCTACTCCGGCAGTCATTCTAAGTGCAGGTTGCGGGTGATTAAAAGCCCCAATTGTTGTATATCCTCACTCTGGCTGGATTCCAATAGGAATTACACATCACTTTGCAAGCCAGCAAAATGTGACTTGCATGCTTTATGTCGCCGGTAAACCAGGAGTTTCAGACCACTGTGTTAGGATGTAACTAGGCCCTCAAAAAAGGCCTTATGATACACAGTATGTAATGTTTTGTCAAAAATAGTCTAATTTCACACTGGGAATTATGAAAGTATGGTAGAATACATTCTCAAGTTGAAATGTATATTCACTCAACCTAAAATTAAAGTTGAGATTGTTTGTTGGTTCAACTATATCCCCAAATGTTGAGCAAACTCACAATTATATTGTAGCTGGTTGCCTTACAATTGTACATTGAAAAAACTTTTTTATTTTATTTTTAAATGTACTTCATTAGTCAGAGGAGCACAGGTATTCAGTGCCATTTTCTATTGTTCTCTGAACTGAAGTTAATGCATTACTTTGAAATACAGTCCATAAACTCATCCCCTAATTAACAAAAATTGTTTTTCAGCAATACCTGTAACAAGTTACTGGCAGAATTGTTGAGAGCAAGGGTTGACTTGCTCATCGACAGGTGAGAGTTTATCATGCTTCAAGCAGATTGACTTCCAGCTTGGAGCTGATTTTGGAAAGTGCATTTCACAATCTCTGTATTTGGACCAATAGTCCACATGAATCATTTGAAAACAGTGACATTACTTACACCTATGGGGTAAATAGTACACGTTTACTATGTTGTCATTGCAATACCTAAAGAACAGGTACAACAAATGTATATTGGATGCATATTAATTTCAAGCATTGCACAACTTTTAACTGACTAACCTTATGATGCTTCCCTTCCTATCACATCTAGTTGTGCCTAAATACCCCAAAACAACAACAACGTCCTTCATTCTCGGCTGGTGCCATGATGTCTGACCCCATTTATCATTTACAATCTGCAAATAAGCATGGGAGCAAAAATTCAACACTGGCTGCCACATGATCCATTCTGATAGAGTCTAAGAAGTTTGACTTAATAAACACACAAACAATACACATCATATTGATCCAATAAGCTATAGCTCTAGTCTCCATAGGTATTACTAACTTATTTCCGGTCTTAAATGTTGCTGACCGTACAGATAACTTAGGGAAAGGACTAAGTGTGTATCCAGTGAGAGAAGACACTACTTGATAGTTTGTGGGCATTACCTTGACCAACATAAATAGATAAACGTTGATAAATAGATAAACCTATAGCCTCAAGATGACATTGACTCAATCTCTTGAAACAAAAACAGTAACTTCCTCTAAAGATATACTTAAACATCAATGTATATGACTATACTATAGCAAACACACCATTGATAAACAGTATGGAGGAGCATACAGACAACTGACCTCTGCATGGAACAGGTTCAAACTGCTTATTGTCCCTATACCCTACACTGCCAGGAAACAAACCGAAGCAGACAGAATGGGCTTTTGGAGCATGTCTAGACAAATATATAGCTTTTGGATTTTGATATACATTCTCACTGTAGATATAAAAACATTGACAACCCCACCTCATCAATCAGTTGTGTCAGGTCTGCAGTTTTATTGGCACTTGGAGTCCCTGAGAGCCCTAACCCTGTAAAACCTTATATAGTGTATTGACCGTTCTCTCAGGGTTGCTTAGCTAATTAAAACTTATTCGGGACCGGTGTCCCTTCCACGGAACGGTTTAGCTAACGTAGGCTAATGAGATTAGCATGAGGTCGTAAGTAACAAGAACATTTCCCAGGACATAGACATATCTGATATTGGCAGAAAGCTTACATTCTTGTTAATCTAACTGCACTGTCCAATTTACAGTAGCTATTACAGTGAAATAATACCCTGTTATTGTTTGAGGAGAGTGCACAGTTTTGACCATGAAAAGTTATTAATAAAAAATTTGGCAGAAATGCAATGTTTCATTGGATCAGTCTAAAACTTTGCCCATACACTGCTGCCATCTAGTGGCCACAATTTAAATTGCAGCTGGGCTGGAATAATACATTATGGCTTTCTCTTGCATTTCAAAGATGATGGTACAAAAAATAAAAAATACAAATACAAAAGAACGGTTGGTTTTTTCTTTGTATTATCTTTTACCAGATCTATTGTGCTATATTCTCCTACATTCATTTCACATTTCCACAAACTTCAAAGTGTTTCCTTTCAAATGGTACCAAGAATATGTATATCCTTGCTTCAGGGCCTGAGTTACAGGCAGTTAGATTTGGGTATGTCATTTTAGGCGAAAATTGAAAAAAAGGGGCGGATTCTTAGAGGTTAAGCCTGGTGGCCACAGCGAATGAAAGGGTACCGCTGTGTCAACACTGCTTCCTATTTGTTGACACCTTCCACTAAATTGAAATGTGCTGCTAATAGGTGTGAGTGTTTAAAGAAAAATAAGCCTGTAATCAGCACAGGCCTAACCTCACACACACAAAGGAGACTATAGTCCAATGTGCCATTTTAAGTGAACTGGAATGCTCAGGCTAAGGTGACAGGAGAGAAGAGTTAGCCATAGTTACCATAGGCCTATAGTGTTATCAATGCTAAATTGAAATTAAGCCTATTGTGTCAGCAGTTATCTCATTTGTTACCCCAGCAAATTTCAATAAATATTGACACCTTACAATACACAATCTATGCTACCCTCCCCTAATTAGGCATAGAGACACACAGGATAGCTTGGGGACAGTTTCCTTGCGCTGACATACTGTAGCAGCTGACAAAAGAGAGCACACAGGCTGTCACTCTATTGACAATAACTAAGCTACACTGACACATAAAGTCTGGAGAACTGGACAGTGGAACTGCAAACTGGTTGTCCTTAATAAGTGCATGCACATTTTAAAGATAAACTTCATTAATCCACCCCAAGGAAACTAGTTTACAAACTGAGCATGGGGATAACCCTCGGGACAACACCTCTCCTGTTATCAGGACTTGGTAAGACTGTTGGGTAGGGGCATTAAAATATATTTACTCAATACAGTACAGACGGGTAATGGTTCATGCAACTACCCATGCACTCATCCGATCAAGTAGCCTAATCAAAGGACCATGACACCAGCCTGCAGTCATCTTAGATTGCTCAGTCAAATTGACTGTATCAATAGGTGAGTTTCCCAGTAACAATAGTGTTGGTAGCAAAGGATAAGCACTTGTATGAATTAAATAGTGGATAGTAGTTCAAAATCACAGCTCAGAAGATTGACAAATCCCTATAGTTCAACCTTGTAGGACTATGATTGGATGGTAACCCACTGGGCACAGACATCAGTTCAATGTCTAGTTTTCATTTACATTTGGTTGTGTACTCAACTAACGTGAATCCAATGTGAAATCAACAAAACATTTTACAATGCCATTGGACTTAAGTTGCAATTTTAGTGAAAAAAAATACGAAAACCTTTACATTTATGATTTTTTGAAAATCCAAAAATGTTCCAAGTTGATTCAACTTTGTTGAAATTACGTGGATACAACGTTTATTCAACCAGTTTTTGGTCAGTGGGAAGTTACTTGGTCAGTGTTTGGTCAGTACAGCTGACCACCCCCAACTCCCTCTGTAGTTTACTTGTAGGGCCTAAATGAATCCTTGAATATAGTATGTGGGGTTCCCGAATGGTGCAGCGGTCTAAGGCACTGCATCTCAGGGCTAGAGGCGTCGCCTGCAGACACCCTGGTTCGTATCACAACCAGCCGTGATTGGGAGTCCCATAGGGTGGCGCACAATTGGCCCAGCGTCGTCCGGGTTTGGCCGGTGTAGGCAGTCATTGTAAATAATAATTTGTTCTTACCTGGCTTGCCTAGTTAAATAAAGGTTAAATAATAATAATGTGGCTGGTGGCCCTGTCTAGACTTGCGTTGAATGTCCCTCGTGATATGTGATCCGACATTACCACCAACAATGTTTTTAGTGGGTTGTATTTTCGAAATTGTATTTTATTAGACTACACGTTATATCAGGTTAATGGAGGTTAGTTATAGCTGCTATAGGCCTAGCAGTTCATCAATTCCGACATATAATAATGTAAATTAGGCAAATGTTTATGGTAAATGTAAATATGCTACTGTCCCTTACCGATTAATGCACCATTAGGAACTTGGCCTACCAGATATAAAATGTATAGGCCTACTGTAATTCCGTGAGCAGGGACATTCGACAGCCCTCTGGATCTCTATGAAAGCATATGGCATGATTGCGTGGCGATATCACAATGAGCAGCATGCATAGGCTATTATCTCATGGGGGCAGAGAGAGAGAGAGAGAGAGAGAGAGAAAGAGAGCGAGAGAGAGAGATTTATTGTCGGTTTATTCATGTTAACCTGCTCTATAGTGCGTGAGGCAACATTATCCACAGACATAACCGCACACAGCAGGCGCCATGCATTCAGCACACCGAATCACCCTGTCATCTCTTCACATTCAAGGTCAAATTAATATTGTAATTCGGAGAGTTAAAGTTAAAGTCGGGTCAAAATTGGCTGTCAAACGCATCACCTTGGGCTACATAGCCTATGAATTGTTACTAAGGCTGGTCGATGAGACGGATTACAGCAACAAGAAAGATTATATGCAATAACAAAGTGTCAGCAAACATCCACATGATCATCATGTATTTACCTTACTGTCATTATATTAACATTGTTGGCTATAGGTTAACTGATCCCCGTGTCGTTGCTTGACAACCGGTTCAAATTCACTATTATTTTTCACAAATATGGTGCTGATAATGGTAGCTTGCATGTTGTTCAGACATTCCTTTCCGGTGTTGTATGTAGCCTAGACCACTACAACCGAGAACAACGGACGATTTCTGATCATCAAATCAATTCAGAATGATCAAATCAATGACAGTGACGTTACATTGTGTATATGTATTCATTCCATATAGCCTACACAATAAAGCTTCCACGATTTCACACTAAAATGTAGTCAATGTTTTGATGACGGGGCCAGCCCTGGCGCTCTGCACACGAGACAGTAATTTCTTATGGACAAAGCAACTGAGACTCGGGCTACTTTTCCTTCGCAGTGTTCCACAGACCGACCTGTCGCACTAGTTCAGACGATGTTGACATATCCACACAACATTGACTGGGCCAGTGGTGTTTCACGGCAGCGTCTGAGTTCCAAACACCTTTTTATAAGACTGAAGTCTGTCCCCTCCACCCGACCTGTTAAAACCACGCCTACGAAGCCACACAATTGGTCCGAAAGCGTCAAAGAGCCAATCAACAGAGCCCAGCTTCTCGTAACATGCAACAAATCCATATAGTGTCAAGCCTATGGGGCACAGAAGCGCTAGTAATATCTTAGTGCTGGGACCTTACCACCTCTCTGCCGTCAACGGACTCCTTTCTCCGCATACGTTTTTACTGAAATGTGTGTGTGCGTGAAAGAGAGAGGAAGAAATAGTGTGCGTGCGTGTGAGGATGCATGTCTGGAACAAGTAAAGACAGAGGAATTGTTCCGCGCTATCGAAATATTTCAACACATCGCTTTTGCAGCAGGACTAAAGCCAATGAGAGCGAATTCGTTTTTAAAAAGGATGGCGATATTGTAAACAACATCAAGAAAAGAACGCAACAGTCAATTAAAACGCAGTGACTCACCCTTGTTGGTTCAATTCGAAGATTGTTCGCAAGACAACGCATAGAAAAGTGCTCTCGGAAGAAAATCTTTATCTCATCACAACTGAAGATTAATGGAGTGTGTTTTTTAATTTCTCATTGCAGACACTCTGTTGGAACTCAGCGAAGGACACTAAAGAACATTCACACCACCCCGCCGAAAATAAGTGGATGCTTATTTCTGTAGTTGTGACGGTGGATTTCTCAAGACTTTCAAACAAGTTTTGCTCTTTAAGAAGGCTGCATAGACTGACTATAGTATTAAACATAATAAATCCATATATTTGGTACCTGCCTGGACTTGGATGAGCTTCCTGATGAGAGATCCAGTCATACAAGGAACGAGTATGGCATACCATCCGTTTTTACCTCACCGGGGTCCGGAATTTGCCATGAGTGCAATGTTGGGTCACCAGCCGCCCTTTTTTCCGGCCCTGGCGCTACCTCACAACGGCTCCCTCGGCTCCCTCTCTCTCCCGGGCGCCCTGGGAAAGCCTATCATGGACCAGCTTATGGGCACCGCTGAGTCCGGCCTCCACTTCTCCTCGCTGGGGCACCAGGCAGCCGCAGCCCATCTGAGGCCTCTGAAGACTCTGGAGCCTGAAGAAGAGGTCGAAGACGACCCGAAAGTTCACCTGGAAGCGAAGGAACTTTGGGAAACTTTCCACAAGCGAGGCACTGAAATGGTTATCACGAAATCCGGAAGGTAAGATACACTTTTTTATGTTATAATATTAGATATTTATGTTCTGTAGTTGAAATACATTAGTCTGCCTTGTGTTTTTATGAAGATCATTATGACCATTCCATCGATGGCATTCCTCTCGATGGAATGAATGTATTGACGTGCGCTTGGAACTGGACCTCCGCGAATCGTGGCCAACATTTTCATTTCAAACTAGTTCATTTATCATGGTTATATTTGTGTAAATCAGCTGAATATGACCATAGTCTAACTGTCCTATCGACAGAATCTGTATGGTCACAGTCACATTGCATGGGAATGTAATCTCAACACGAGATAAAATAAAGCCCAACCCAAACTATAAAATATACAACACAAAAGGCTGTAACATTTTAACTTGGAAAATCTTATGACACGTGGTGATTATGAAAACATTAAGCTGTGAGCGATTCTAAAATGTAGGCCTACGCTACTACAAAAAAAAAATCTGTAGTTTGAAGATGTCAACTGCAACATGTAGGCCTATAGGTTATGATAAAACGTGTAATAACAAATGTTATTAACACAGCAAAGGAATAGTATGTCGTAAAAATACAGTTACACAATGCATGCTGTACACGTTATGCGATTTTGTATTATTTATAGGTGGCAGATATTTGTATGGCATGGGTGTAAGAAGGCCTGACGAGTGTTTTGTATTCTCGCACAAGCCTCTGTTTGATTTAATAATTTCTGCATGCATTCAATCTTATGGCTGACGCATATACGTCTGCTATAGACCTCCAAATAAATGTAGCCTAATATTTGTAATAATTTAGTGTTAGCAGTATGTAACATTGTCATTATCCTAAATAGTATAATAGCAATGCAAATATGGCTGTTTCGTGTGTGTAGGTTATCATTATTCAGTCACAGTGTCAAGTAGGCTAGTTCACTGTTTTTACGTGATTTTCTTATTCCATTCCACAGGCGAATGTTCCCTCCGTTCAAAGTGAGATGCACTGGCTTGGACAAGAAAGCAAAGTACATTCTGTTGATGGATATTGTTGCAGCCGATGACTGCAGGTATAAATTTCACAACTCGCGTTGGATGGTGGCAGGGAAGGCCGACCCCGAAATGCCAAAGAGGATGTACATTCACCCGGACAGTCCGGCTACTGGCGAGCAGTGGATGTCAAAAGTCGTCAATTTTCACAAACTCAAGCTAACGAATAACATCTCCGACAAGCATGGATTTGTAAGTTCGTCTAATGTATGTTTTTTTCTTATTTGCATGCTTCTAAACATTTCTGGCATGTATTGTTGTAATCATGATTGTTATTCGTAGGCTATTATCAGACGCATTATTATTAGTCTAAGAATTATAACCCCATTGGGGTTGCTTCTCTGTGGCCGTCTGTGGCCGTCTGTGGCCGAGGGCTGAGAAGGCTTCACCAAATATACAGGCCTCATTTCGATTGAATAGGTTTGTGTCCAACATGAGGTCTTAATATTTTCATGTTTTCCCAACTTGTATATCATGTCAAGCTATATGGTAATTCTACTGCTTTTATTATTATTATTATTATTATTATTATTATTATGTTTTTTTTGGGGGGGGGGCTGGTGGTGCACTGATGGTGAAATAAATTCAGGAGAATGTTCTAATATATTCCATTTTACCAAGTAAGCCTGAACTACGATTGAGCACTACATGAAATGACTTATCTTCATCAAAAGGCAGAAATCAGTGTGTGCTTATCTTTTTTTAATCTAGAATTCTTTACTGTTCCAGACCATCCTGAACTCCATGCACAAATATCAGCCCAGATTTCACATTGTGAGAGCCAACGACATTCTCAAACTACCCTATAGCACGTTCAGGACTTACGTTTTTCCTGAAACGGATTTCATTGCAGTAACGGCCTATCAAAATGACAAGGTAGGGAGAATTACACTTTATTCGTTTATTTTCATGAAATACATTAAATAGTTGGATAGTGAATGTTGCCTTCCTTTTTTTGTCAAGTAGTGTATATAGCCAATAGCACTGCGCCATTTGCCATCTTAAAATATGTAAAATGTGATCTTGTTTGAGTGTTAGGCCTACAAGCTATCGTGTTCGATATATGTATACGTCATCTCATGCCGTGTTTCATACTAAGCAAACCAGGCTAGAAAGTTTCAGAATTCTCAGGGATGTATGTTATACAGTTTATCTTAATTCTATGTAATCACATGGAAATAATTTGGCAACGACCCAGACTGTGTGTATGTGTGTTTATGTGTGTGTGCGTGCGAGAAAGAGAGAGTAACGAAAGCAAGGAAGGAGGGAGGGAGGGAGAGTGTGAAAAAGAGAAAGAGAGGAGGGGGAACAGAATGTGCAGTTAGTCAGAGAAAATGAGCATTTTGTTTATAACCGGCTTGGCTGGTGGTAACATTTAATTCCACGTGGCACACCGCTAATCATATTTTATGGTGGCTCTTTGATATAAGGGAGAAATGTTAGTTTAGTCTTACCTCTGGCCACTTGGGTCAAGCAAAAATGCTGTAAATGTTTGGCAGCCACATGGGTTGAAGAATATTGTAAATCCTGCCAAAATGTGCACATGGGAGGGGCAGAAGGCGAGAGGAAGTGAGTGGGGGAAAATAATGTGATAGCTCTGCGAGAGTTGACATAAAGTACTATGCATTGCACATGGATATAAAATATCTGCAATGGTGAGATGGGGGCGAGGGAGGATCTGAGCGTTAGGGGTGAGAGCGGGTGACCTGTCTGAGAGAGAGAGAGAGAGAGAGAGAGAGAGAGAGAGAAAGAGAAAGATATTGTGTGTGTTGAAAATATAGCATCAGACCTTTGTCTTATCACTAGTTTGAGAATCAATTATAAAATAATTTCCAACCATTCAGATGATGGCTCCATTATATATATATATATATTTTCAATATTCAATATTCCACTTCCTAGGATTTAAGGGTTAACACATAGACCTAAGTGAAGACATAGGCTTATGAAAAATTTTGAATAAAGAATTCAGGATAAATGTCACTCAATTTACTTCCACAAAACCTAACGAATATTTACAACTTTGATTTTCATTTATTTCAGATTACACAATTGAAAATCGACCATAATCCTTTTGCCAAAGGATTCCGTGACACTGGCAATGGAAGACGAGAGAAGAGGTAAGGAGTAGAAGTCCCTTACTGCACTGCAACAATGTAACGACTCCTGTAGTCAGATTTTATAGACACGGAGTCTGACTGTGATGTTAGTGAATTCCAAAAAACGGTCGGCCTACACGACTGTCCTTGCAGTTGCAAAAGGGAATCATTTTATGACAATCCCTTCAACCTACATGTATACTATGTCTTCGACGTTGTATTTATGAGTTGGAAAAGCTAGTAGACATAGCTTATTATGTTGTATTTACATTGTTATGGTTCTCAGAGTGCAGAGATCGCAAGAGCAAAATGCAATTTCGAAACTCCTCTAGAAAGAGTTTAGCGTTATTGATAGTTAACTCTTCAAAAACTTTTCTTGAACTTTGTTGACAACAGTAAACAAGAACATGGTTTGGTCTGTGGGTTATTAGTTGTCTGCAGTGGGTTTGAATATATTGATTTCTTCGAACAGACATATATATCTTGAATGATAAAATGCATCTTCATAATCTGCCATCAAAATTAGCCATCTACGCATATATGGTAGCCTACATGGCAATCCACGTTTTTTTTTACCTTGAATACATGATTGGCTAGTTTTTCACACGAATAGTTGTGATGACCAATAACTTTTGTGCCTAATGTAGGAAACAGCTGGCCCTGCAGTCAATTCGCTCATACGAGGAGCATCAGAAAAAAGAGAACGGGACGTCCGACGACTCCTCTGGCGAGCAGGCGTCATTCAAGTGTTTCGGCCAGGCCTCATCTCCCGCGGTGTCTACTGTGGGGCCTCCCAACCTGAAAGGTAATTGAGCCCAGATCTACTTTCCGCATCTCACAGCTCACAGACCCAAATAGCATAGTAGCCTATGCCTGTAGTGGGCTGAGAAATATTTTCCAGTAAGTAGGCTACATTTTGGATTTAGTTTGAATCCAGATTCCTTTCTTTCGATATCAGTATGCCTGTTGTGTTGAATAATTGCACTACAAATTATGGAATGTTATCTTGCGCCAACAATAACCTACAAACTATATAACGTGTATGGAGGCTAATTCTTGTAATTCACATTCACAGGATGGATCTCATGTTCGTGCTAAGCATTTAGAAATCAATTGAATAATATATCTACCAAAATGATAAAGCTTACTGGATAAAGAATCAAGTGAAACATAAAACAAACGGTCGAGATGTAGGCCTATACATAGTCACGAACGTATGGCTGTTATCTGAACGACGAAAATCGTCAGAATTGTGAAAACACACCATTACGGATAGTTAAAACGAGGACAATTTGGAGGACGTGATCAATAAACTGAAGGTTTATCAAAAAATAAGTAGCCTCTGGATTTCAATGTAGCCCAATACATTATGGAATTAGTATTAGGCCCCGTAATATTAGGCCTACTTAGCACGATTAGCCAGAAAGTGTAGGCAGAACGCACATTAGGCTAATGTCCTCCAAAAGAGCATGGATTAAAAACGAGGCCTATTTGTTAATATGTGATATAGGCTAATTAAGACCTATACTGATTATATATCTCGTTGTAAATGAATATTTCCACATCATAGAAGCCATCGAAAGTCATGAAAAATGTCTTCACCGTATGAGTTCCATCCCTCATCACGTAGGCTATAGCCTAGCCTATGATCATTGTATAAGCCTATCTGAAGAATAAAACTCAAAACGAAATGAATCCTGATTAACTGAATTAATGAATCATCCTTCCTCGTTTATCACTAACTTTTGACTCATTCCTGATAGACTTTTGCGAGAGTGACGAAGACAGCGACGATGAGAGCAAAGATGACAACCTAAAGGACGGGCCGGACTCCAGTAAGATCTCAGCCACCACGGAGGATGGGAAGGCTCATGAGGCGAGCCCGACTAAAGGCCATCAATTCGGTGTCAATGATTCTACCGGCCGGTCTCGGGAAAGCGCCCGGAGAACTGAGAAAAGCCAGGCGGACTCACGACAGAGCCCCATCACCGTTATCTCCAGCACCACTCGGTCCGGAGAAGACCTCAAGAGTCCAAATGGGGACCAGCCCAAAGTGGACGAGTGCAGGTCTATAAGCAAGGAGAGCTACATGCCTTTGACTGTTCAAACAGACAGCAGTCCGCACTTAAGCCAGAGTCACATGCATCATTTTGGATTTCCACCGGGTTTGGCGGGACAGCAGTTTTTCAATCACTTAGGCGGCGCGCATCCCTTTCTTTTGCACCCCAGTCAGTTTAACATGGGAGGCGCGTTCTCGAATATGGCCGCGGGCATGGGCCCCTTACTGGCAGCGGTGTCCTCTGGAGGGGTTAGCACCATGGACACGGCCAGTATGGCGTCACCCTCGCAAAGCCTGACGGGAGCTCATGGACTGCCTTTTCATCTGCAGCAACATGTCTTGGCATCACAGGTAAAACCTGTTTTATTACCATCAGCAGTACCAACAGTAATGCCAGTGTGCTCGCGTTTTACGTTACATTTGGACTGATATAGCCTACTGGACTATATATGCCAGCATAGGTGTTCTCGTCTCCATTAGTTTATGTGTAAATGTAATGAAAAAAGTATAGGCTAATTTCCATTTCGTTTTAATACCTTTTTCCTTATGGCGTTAAATGGCACAACAGGGGTGAGCATATTGTAGACAATTGTGTTATCAATAATAACCAAATGTGTTTTATATGGACTCAAGTTTGGATTTTACCTGGAAGGTGTGGATATTATCTGTCTCAAATGTTTAAAGCATATGTTGGGATTTGGGAAGAGACCACCTAAGCGTTAAATCTGTGTTTTAGAGGAACATGGCGAATGTTTAAAATGCTTCACTGGTTCAGGGATTGAAATCAACTTATCTGAAATACACAACAGATTTGCTGTTTTACCATCTAGGCCTACTTTCAAAAAACGTGTTGCAGAAATGATTCCTTCTAAATGTCTATGTCTGTACTTAATGGGCAGCATCATATGCCAACAGGCTATAAATCATTTGTATTTGCATGAGCAATTAATGAACAATTTGCAAAGCTGCATAAAACACGATATCACATGGTGGTGGGTCTAAGATATCGCCTAACACTAGAAAAACTAAATGTTTTGACAATTTGATTCTCGGAAGGTTTTCATCGTTTTACGTGAGCGTAGAACGTTATATTGTGTTTATTTTAAGGCTTAATTCTATACATGTATTGGTAATAGGCTTAAGCCCTACACCACACTCTCATTATTGGCCTAAACCATAATACTCATGGCCACAGAAAAGCATAATCGTGTAAATCGCTTTATGAGAAAAGTGAAAGTAGCCTACAGTACATAACATTTCCCATGATCTCTCACGTGTCTGGATTCATTATTCACGCTCACTCGCTACATGACCTCCATTCAAGATATACAGAAACAGAGGTCAAGTACATTGCGACAAATTAAAGTGTAGCCTATTTTTCCAGTTTGATTGTGTTATTATGGTGCGTCAAAGCTAGCGTCTGTTGGATTATATTATACAGGCTAAAGTTAAACTTATATCCTTCCCCTCCTCTCTCCACAGGGCCTGGCCATGTCTCCATTTGGGAGCCTGTTCCCTTACCCTTACACGTACATGGCAGCAGCGGCGGCAGCCTCTTCCGCAGCCTCCTCCTCTGTCCACCGACACCCTTTCCTGAACGCAGTGCGCCCCCGCCTCAGGTACAGCCCTTACTCCATCCCTATGAGCGTTCCGGATAGCACTCTGCTCACCACCGCCATCCCCTCCATGGCAAGCAGCGCCACCGAGCTGAAAGGGGACGGCATGGCCATGAGCCCAGTCTCGGCCACCCAGGACTCCACCTCGGAGGTCACCAGCCGGTCGTCCACCATATCGTCCGGCTCGGTCTCCCTGTCCCCAAAAACTTGCTCTGGGAAAGATTCCACTAACGAGTTGCAGAGCATTCAGCGCTTGGTCAGCGGACTCGATCAAAAACAGGACAGAACACAAAGCGTGTCCCCTTAGATTCTAATGTTTTTGTTGTTGTTGTTGTGATAATAATGATGATAAGGAGGACAAGGACGAGTATGACGACACCCTTCTAGCGGATGTGGGTTTAGAAAGCGGACCTATTGAACAGTTGAGATTTTGAAATGCACTTTGGTTATATAGCCTACACAAGTAATGTATGCTGTATTTCTTTTTTGTTCAATTAAACAACACTTTTGAATTTGTCCTGTTATTTGAATACCATACAAGTATTGAAACTGAAAGGTTGGCATGGATGATACTCCCAGATCTTTGATAAGTTGCTGCTGTGTCCTATACGTTTATTTTATTTCGGGTTACTGAGTTAACAACATTTGTTTGATTTAATATGCACTCTGAATTGGTTATAATTATTTGAATTCAGTTCCTTTTATATTATAGACTGTTGTGTTTGAGGTATTACTGCATAACTATTTGAAGCCTATCATTATGCTCATAGGGTAGGTGACACTTTGCATGCCCTACAAAAAAATACATGTCCCTTTTATGACTGTAGGTTTTTTACTTTTTTTTGGGTTAATTTTCACCAAATTGAAATGAGACGAATAAGGATAAAAACATGATTCAGGCTGATCTTAAAACCAATCTGGAAAAAAAAGATTTAACTCCCTCCCTTTTTGCTAAGGAGTCAATCAATTGGCCGTCGGTTATTGATTTTACGAACGAATTTTTCTGTATGTAAATTTATAAACACAGGATTATGGAAATACATATGCTGGCACTTTTTTGAAGTAGGCCAAGACAGAACCGAGGTTATAAACTTCATGTGCGAGTGGTTAAGACTGTCCGAAAATCGCATGCCGAATCCAGCAAAAGTATTCAACTGGCAAAGGAAACCTGAAATAACATTGAAAAGGTAATATTGATTATAAATGTAAATAGTGATATATACAAATATTTATGTAATTATTTCATATTGATATTGCGTGTAAATAGAACAGACTAGTTTGTTTTCGGGGATCTGTCCTTAATTTATTGTCGATATACATGTGTAAAGATAGTTTGTGGGATATTATCCTTGTTTTGCCATCTGCATTTTATATCCCCCTGAATATGGATTTACCTGTACCCCAAATATCCACAGAGCTAGTTATTTTAGCGGACACATTCATGTGCCATTTTATCTTTACCTGTTGTCTCGGTGTGTTAAGTGCTACTGTTCAGACGAATTAAAAAAGAGCACACTGCACCAACGGCTTGAAAAATTATGAATCATTTTCTCTCAAAAGAAAAGAAACGTGTGTCAAAATATAATAATTTTCTGTTTAAAACATTGCCGCCTGATAGTACAAGTGCAGAATCTTATTGAAATATGAAGGTTTATTTTGTGTTTCTAAAGTTGTCATTGGGTTATGTTGTATTCGATTTTTGTGTGGTTTACAACATCAACAATGTGTTCTTGAAAGTTTCAATAAAATATTGAAATGCAGTCTTCATACGTTTCCATGTGTCAGTTTCTTTAGATTATGTAAACTATATAATATTGAAATGCATTCTTCATACGTTTCCATGTGTCAGTTTCTTTAGATTATGTAAACTATATAATATTGAAATGCAGTCTTCATACGTTTCCATGTGTCAGTTTCTTTAGATTATGTAAACTATATTATGTAAAACTATATATGGACAAATTAAAATGTGAGGTAATTGCTCCAACCAAATCTGTGTTGCCACACTTTGTCCACTTCAGCAATTGGAGATAGAGGCGTTTAGACTATGATCAAAAAGTGGAGAAATGCTCTTAAGATCCTCTCAAACTCTTTTAAGCTATCATACCTGGAATTCCTTCCTGGACACGAGACCGCGACGAGCGAGTCATTGTGTGCGTGTGTTTTATGGGCCTGCTGAGTAGCCTATTGACTGATTATTTCGACCAAGCTGAATCCTAAAGAATGTAAAATAACTTGATTGCCCTCTCTGCGCCTAGAGTCATGAGTTTAACAACATCATATCTCTGTTTGTATATTGTATGGTTAATAAGTAACGGCTGTGGCGCTAGGGAATAGGAGTAAACATGACACAAAGTATCTCAATTGCTCTGTCTATTGCTCACCTGGCGCCTTGGATATCTTACTCGACTTTATTGCACAGAAGGGGGCGGTGCGTCTGCTATAATGCTGAACAGGATTTTCCCGTTGACATGTCAGACGTTACGCCACCTAGTGAACACTACACAAACTACACAATAACTTGACAAAGCACTGCAGGAGGATGATTACTTTGAACAGTGTGTGGACCCTGACACGGTGTAGCCTAGTGTGTGGTGAAGGTATTCAACCAGACATTGAACATTTGAGTGGATAATAGTTTATAGAAACATTTTGGCCAATTGAAAATAATCAAACCTTATGTCGATGTGTTTGTTTGCTGAAAATTAAGAAATAATTGGTGCCACCAAAACTACAAAAAAAAGGCCTGCAATAAAATATAATAATGCAGAATGAGCATATACATGTAATAACCGTATGTTTATAGTAATTCAAATATGTCGTACTGAATGCTTATTCATTCAGAAGCGTCTAAACACCTATAGGTGTGGTAGATCGTCTCATGTTTACCTCGCCTCGTTTCATTGTCCAATATTGGTGGAGTAATAAACTGATTCGATTGCAGTGTTACATTCTACATTTTGATTTTTGACTTTTATTTCGAGTTGTCGTACAAGGGTGAGCTATAGCCTCCGAGAGGTGTATTTCATTAGCAACAACTGCAGTATCCACCCCGACTCAACTCTCTCTCTCTCTCTCTCTCTCTCTCTCTCTCTGCATACGTGTGTGAGAGAGAGAGGGGGGGGTAGATGTTCAACATATATATTTGCAAATAGAAATCTTCAACAATACAGTGTCAAACATATATCCACATGTAGGCCTATCTATGCATGTATTCGAGGCAATTGACCTGGGCTATCACTTTCAATTATCTGTGAATGGGATCGTCAGACCTTGGATGAGTATGCTTTAGCTATCTCTGTTACATTCCCATTTAATACCATACAATCTCCATTACTCCTACACCTGCCAGCTTGGGCGCAGTTGCCCCGGCCGTGTCCTTGTTAACGCCATTTCCACCGCAGCAGCGCATGCCACCGCACTTTGCTCCTGCGAGACGCCTGTTGCGCGCCCGCGCGGAACTGGCTTCTGTCGAGCTAGCGCGGAACTGGAAATTGTCAATTGTCAAATTGTCAATACAGTTGATTCATCAAATAACCAGGTATTTCGCTACCATCAATATGATTTTTTAAAATTATAATATAGGAGAGACCATTGCATCTGGTGATTTGCCAATGGGCCCACAGTCTGATGTTCAAACTACTAGCCTTATAGAGCTTGAGTGCGTAAAAAGTAATTTCCCCGTTCTATAGCGTCGCTCAGTGGCTATGTAGGCCCAATAAGACTTATTGCACCAAGTCAAAAAATGACAAGTCAACTGCGTGGATTTATGAATAAACTATTAATTCCCAATTCCCAATTAATAAAATCGAGTTGAAACATAAACCCGTTCAATTAATTACAGATACACATAGGTCTATCTGTAGGCGATTGACACTATAGGCTATAATTTCATGTCTGACATTCAGACATTTTACATGGTGTCTGTCTCCCTCATCAGGTAGAAGTGGCATTTTCCACAACACTTCGGCTTTATTTTGAGCATGGCTTGAGCATGCACAACTGGATTGGCCTTAGTACACCACATACAACACAAACAAGTTATAGTCATATTGTGCTCATAAGTAAAGTAAAGTTATGCAGCCTAACATTGATAGAGTTAGACCTATACAACTGCCGTAATAAAAAGTATATATATATACTGCTCAAAAAAATAAAGGGAACACTAAAATAACACATCCTAGATCTGAATGAATGAAATAATCTTATTAAATACTTTTTTCTTTGCATAGTTGAATGTGCTGACAACAAAATCACACAGAAATAATACATGGAAATCCAATTTATCAACCCATGGAGGTCTGGATTTGGAGTCACACTCAAAATTAAAGTGGAAAACCACACTACAGGCTGATCCAACTTTGATGTAATGTCCTTAAAACAAGTCAAAATGAGGCTCAGTAGTGTGTGTGGCCTCCACGTGCCTGTATGACCTCCCTACAACGCCTGGGCATGCTCCTGATGAGGTGGCGGACAGTCTGTGGTGCAACGTGGCGTTGGTTGCTGGCGGTGCTTTCACTCTAGTGGTAGCATGAGACGGAGTCTACAACCCACACAAGTGGCTCAGGTAGTGCAGCTCATCCAGGATGGCACATCAATGCGAGCTGTGGCAAGAAGGTTTGCTGTGTCTGTCAGCGTAGTGTCCAGAGCATGGAGGCGCTACCAGGAGACAGGCCAGTACATCAGGAGATGTGGAGGAGGCCGTAGGAGGGCAACAACCCAGCAGCAGGACCGCTACCTCCGCCTTTGTGCAAGGAGGAGCAGGAGAAGCACTGCCAGAGCCCTACAAAATGACCTCCAGCAGGCCACAAATGTGCATGTGTCTGCTCAAACGGTCAGAAACAGACTCCATGAGGGTGGTATGAGGGCCCGACGTCCACAGGTGGGGGTTGTGCTTACAGCCCAACACCGTGCAGGACGTTTGGCATTTGCCAGAGAACACCAAGATTGGCAAATTTGCCACTGGCGCCCTGTGCTCTTCACAGATGAAAGCAGGTTCACACTGAACACATGTGACAGACGTGACAGAGTCTGGAGACGCCGTGGAGAACGTTCTGCTGCCTGCAACATCCTCCAGCATGACCGGTTTGGCGGTGGGTCAGTCATGGTGTGGGGTGGCATTTCTTTGGGGGGGCCGCACAGCCCTCCATGTGCTCGCCAGAGGTAGCCTGACTGTTGTTTAAGTGTTCCCTTTATTTTTTTGAGCAGTATATATACAATACCAGTCAAAAGTTTGGACACACCTACTCATTGAAGGGTTTTTCTTTATTTGACTGTTTTCTACATCGTAGAATAATAGTGAAGATATCAAAACTATGAAATAACACATACAGAATCATGTAGTAATGTAACCAAAAAAAGTATGTTTTATATTTGAGATTCTTCAAAGTAGCCACCCTTTGCCTTGATGACAGCTTTGCACACTCTTGGCATTCTCACAACCAGCTTCATGAGGTAGTCAAGTGGAATGCATTTCAATTAACAGATGTGCCTTGTAAAAAGTTAATCAGTGGAATTTCTTTCCTGCTTAATGCGTTTGAGCCAATCAGTTGTGTTGTGACAAGGTAGGAGGGGTATACAGAAGATAGCCCTATTTGGTAAAAGACCAAGTCCATATTATTGCAAGAACAGCTCAAATAAGTAAAGAGAAACAACAGTCCTTCATAGCTTTAAGACATTTAAGACATGGGCTCCTGAGCGGCACTGCATCTCAGTGCTAGAGGTGTCACTACAGACCCTGGTTCGATTCCAGGCTCTATCACAGCCGGTCGTGATTACAGCCGGTCTATTTGACCAAGAAGGAGAGTGACGGAGTGCTGCATCAGATGACCTGGCCTCCGCAATCACCCAACCTCAACCCAATTGAGATGGTTTGGGATGAGTTGGAACGCAGCGTGAAGGAAAAGCAGCCAACTCCTTCAAGACTGTTAGAAAATTATTCCAGGTGACTACCTCATGAAGCTGGAAGAGAGAATACCAAGAGCGTGCAAAGCTGTCATCAAGGCAAAGGGTGGCTACTTTGAAGAATCTCAAATATAAAATAAAAATAAATTGCTTGAACACTTTTTCGGTTACACGATTCCATGTGTGTTATTTCATAGTTTTGATGTCTTCACTATTATTCTACAATGTAGAAAACAGTAAAAAAAATAGTAAAAAAACTTTTGACTGGTACTGTATATTCATTATAATAAAAACAATCCAAAACAAAGAACACAAACAACAATAAAGCTATCGACAGGTGTTGTCACATCCAGTGGACAGGAGAACCGAATTACCAGAGGTCCTTGAAAGATTTTGTGAACAGCATAATCTTGAGCTGTGCATTAAAGGAGGACAGAGACTCTGCAGACATAATAGTGTCTGGAAGTGCATTCCACAGCCGCAGAGCAGCGCAACTGAAAGCCCCGTCACCCATAGTTTTTAGTCTGCGGCGGGGCTGCTGAAGTGAGACGGACTTGGATGAACAAAGGGGCAGGAGGGTAAAATGAGGTCAGACAGGTACTTGGTCCAGAGCTGTGGATGGCTTGATAAGTGTGAACCAGGATTTTGTAGTCGATGCGTGAGCATACGGAGACAGTGGAGGTTGAACAGCATTGCAGTGATATGCTCAAGTTTCAAGTTCAAGTTTCAAGCTTTAATGTCACATCTACAAGTACAGTGAAATGCCTTTCTTGGAAGCTCTAACCCAAAAAGCAGTGATCAATAACAATGTAATACCAAAAATAACAAGGTAGAACAAAAACACACAAGATATACAAATAATAAATAAAATGAGCACAATAAGGTAAGTAAGCATACTATATACAAAGTTAGTTCCAGCACCATATTTATAATGTGCAGGGATACTGGATCGATAGAGGTAGATGTGTATAGGGGTAAGGTGACTAGGCATCAGGATATATGATAAACGGAGTAGCAGCATGTGAGTGGGGGTATGTGTGTGTAGAGTAATTATAAACGTATGTGCATATTATGTGGTTGTGAGCAAATGTTAGTGAGTGTTTGTATGTGCGTTGGAGTATCAGTGTGCGTGCGTGTGTAGGGCCCTGTGATTACATAGAAACAGTGCAAAAATAAGAATAAAATACAAGGGTCAACTCAGACAGTTCGTGTAGCCATTTTGTTAGCTATTTAGCAGTCTTATGTCATGTGGGTAGAAGCTGTTCAGGAGCCTGTTGGTGTCAGACTTGATGCACTGGCACCGCTTGCCGGAAGCAGAGAGAACAGTTTATGGCTTAGGTGTTTGGAGTCTTTAATGATTTTCTGGTCTTTCCTTTCCCTCTGCCTGATATAGAGGTCCTGGATGGCAGGGAGCTTCCTCTGAGTGATGTACTGGGCTGTCTGCAGCACCCTGTGTATTGCCAATGCGATCGAGGGAGGTCCTATGTCTATACCAAGCAGTGATACAGCTAGTTAAGATGCTCTCAATGGTACAGTTGTAGAACCTTTTGAGGATTTGAGGGCACATGCCAAACATCTTCAACCTCCTGAGGGAGGTTTGGTGAGGACATGTACAGCGCAGTTCTGGACATACAGTATTGTAGCCTGTTTAGACACTTGGCAGATGTGCTAACAAAAAGGGCTTTGCAATAGTCCAGATGGGATGAAATAAAGGACTGGATGAGTCGCTTAGCTGCAGGTTGTGGTAGCACAGGTCGTGACCTAGCAATTTTCCGAAGAGCGACTTACAAATTGGTGCATTCACCTTATGATATCCAGTGGAACAACCACTTTACAATAGTGCATCTAAATCTTTTAGGGGGGGGGGGGTTAGAAGGATTACTTTATCCTATCCCAGTGAGCAGTGTTTATTGTTTTCAGACTCCTAAACTGAATGGAGCATTTCTTGAGCCGAGTGGGTCGAGGAATATCTAGGAGGAAGATGGTGAGTTTATGGTCGGACAGCCTTGACACAGTTCCTTCCAATTTGTCGAGATCCACGCCTGTGGTACAGAGCAGGTCCAGTGTATGGCCTTTGCTGTGGGTGGCAAATTCCACTTGCTGTTGGAGTCCAAAGTTGTCCAGGACATCAACCAGGCCGGTAGAGAGACTGCAGTCAGGGGAGTCAGCATGTGTGTTGAAATCACCAAGCACCAGCATAGCAGGGCACAAGAGGCTCTGGAGTGTTAGTAGCTCAGATAGTTTAGCAAGAAAGTCAGAGTTGAGTTCAGAAGGCCAATAAATCAGCACAGCCAGTACTGATACTGATCAAGTGATCGTGAAGTCATGTATTCAAAAGATGAAACAGCTGGTACTGGAGTCAACTTCACAGTACGGTCAGTCCTGCAGATTACAGCCAATCCGCCGCCCCGTCCAGATTTGCGATGACAGTTCACATAGGTGTAGACAGATGGAGTGCATTGGTTGAGGGATAAGTAATCTTTCGGCTGATGCCAAGTCTCAGTGAGGCAGAGAAAGTCTAGACCTCTATCAGTGATGATGTCAGTCAGTAGTAAGCGTTTGTTGTTTACGGATCTTGCATTTAAAAGCTGCAGTTGAATGACTTTGGAAGTTGCCTGGGTGGCAGCCTGCAGAACAGGCCAGTGTCCTTTATCATCCATCTCTGGTGTGCATGATGTACTGCTAGCATTGCGAGTGCACACAACAGACTTCCGTTTGTAAGTCTCCTACCATTATCCTCGCCATCTGAATTTTTTCCGGAGGATCCCATATTGCATAAGGCTGTTCTTCAGCTGACAGCACAGCGTTAAATTAATATGTTCAAAACATCTGAAGAATCCTTGGGTGTAGCGAGTGATAGTTGCCTTCATTTCTGTATTTTTTGGTCCAGCCTTTGGTCCAGTAGATGGGAGATGAGATAAGGAGAGATAACATGAGGATGTAGGAAGATCTGTGCTGGTATTTGATTCCAAACAATTAGCTAGTGGATTGGAGAAGTTGTCAAATATGTTGACTAATTTAACATGTTACCTAAAGGACTCTCAGACCATGAGAAACAAGATTGTCTGGTCTGATGAAACCAAGATTGAACTCTTTGGCCTGAATGCCAAGCGTCACGTCTGGAGGAAACCTGGCACCATCCCTATGGTGAAGCATGGTTGTGGCAGCATCATGCAGTGGGGATGTTCTTCAGTGACAGGGACTGGGAGATTAGTCAGGATTGAGGAAAAGATAAACATAGCAAAGTACAGAGAGATTACAATCTACTCCAGAGCACTCAGGAGCTCAGACTGGGGCGAAGGTTCACCTTCCAACAGGACAACGACCCTAAGCACACAGCCAAGACAACGCAGGAGTGGCTTAGGGACAAGTCCTTGAATGTTCCTGTGGAAAAAGTCAAGGGGTCTGAATACTTTCCGAATGCACTGTAGATACTGTATTATAAACTGGGTGGTTCAAACCCTGAATGCTGATTGGCTGACAGCCGTGGTATATCACGGGTATGACAAAACATTTATTTTTACTGCTCTAGTTACGTTGGTAACCAGTCTATAATAGCAATAAGGCACCTCGGGGTTTGCGATATATGGCCAATATACCACGGCTTAGGACTGTATCCAGGCACTCCGCGTTGCGTCATGCATAAGAACAGCCCTTAGCCGTGGTATATTGGCCGTATACCCCACCTTGTGCCTTGTTGCTTAATTCTAGTCATGGCTCATCCTACAGTATATAACTACTACTGTACACACCTTTTCTTTACATATACTGTCCATACTGTCTTCGCACACCATTATATGTATAGATATTGATATCCAGTCTCTGACATTGCTCGTTCTGATATTTCTTAATTTCTTAATTTCTGCATCATGTGTGTATTGTTTCGTTTTTTATTGCTAGGTATTACTGCGCTGTTGGATAGCATCTACAAATCTGTGTACGTGATCAATAAACTTGAATTTGATTTGATTTGAATGCACCTTAACTTGTGGCCAACATAAGCAACACAAACAAGTTTTCTCTCCCTCATGACAACGGTGGTTGATGGATCCCTTAGATACAATATCTATCATCACTAGTGACTCACCCAATCCACTCAGCTGCATCTGGCAGCACATCAAAATAAGAAAACTTTCATTGATATAAGCCAAGATAAGGAGAATGGAATTAACCCCTTGAGCCCTAGGGCCTACGGGAAGTTGTGTTGTGTTTTCACATGTCTGACTCTTTCTACATGTAACTCCTTGTATCTTTTCTATATTCCACCACACTATTTTTTGCTTTGGTTGATAAAAAGGGAACACTAACGCAGAAAACAGGGTCTAAACTGATGAGAACCCAACTGACATCGATGCAGGTAAAAAAATATTTAAAAAATAAACCTTCTTATTTGTTTGAGAACGTTTTTGAACATTTTTAAGAAACATCATAAAATGGTTGTAAAGGAAAAAATCTTCATTTCAACTTGTGTTCAAGATTCACAGCAGAGGCCTTTTCCTGAAGCCCTTAGGTGATCATTTGTAGTCTTGACATAGCAAACCAGGTTAAATAGTTATAAGTGGTAATGTATTATGGTGTTCTAGATGTACAGAACACTGTTAAGCAACTGATAGTACTCCTTGCCTTAAAGAAGAAAAAAAAAGTTGGGCGAGGTATGAGAACATCAGAGAGAATGTGACGTTAAAGTTCTGGAGTTCAAAGGAACCGAACTAGCGTTATGCAAACGAAACCTGTCAGTATTGCACAGTATTACCCCACGAGGGAAATGATGGAGAAAGGCTTTGATGCTTTGATGATATTGACAATTGTGGGAAGGTACACGATCTTCTGCGTATAACATTAGTTTCTGAGATTGAATTGTAATACACCGTCTCTGACGGTCGTCGAATGTGGCAGGGCTTGCAAACTATTACGAATTACAAAGGGAAACCCAGCCGAGGCCTGCCCAGTGACACGAGCCTACCAGAAGAGCTAAATGCCTTCAATACTCGCTTCGAGACTAGCAACACATGAGAGCACCAGCTGTTCCGGACGACTGTGTGAGCACGCTTTCTGTAGCCGATGTGAATAAGGCCTTTAAACAGGTTAACATTCACAAGGCCGTAGGGCCAAACGGATTAACAGGATGCATACTCAGAGTATGCACTGACCAGCTGGCAAGAGTCTTCACTGACATTTTCAACCTCTCTCTGACCAACGACAATGAGACAGCCTAAAAGGGAGAAGGTTAGAGACCTGGCAGTGTGGTGACTGGACAAAAACCTCGCCCTCAACGTCAGCAAGACAAAGGAGCTGATCGTGGACTACAGGAAATGGAAGGCTGAGAACGCCCCCATTAACATCGACAGGGCTATAGTAGAGCGGGTCGAGAGCTTCAAGTTCCTCGGTGTCCATATCACTAAGGACCTATCATGGTCCAAACACACCAACTGGGTCATGAAGATGGCACAATAACTTATTTTCCCCCTCAGGGTGCTGAAAAATGTGGCATGGTACTTCAGATCCTCAAAAAGTTATACGGCTGCACCATTGAGAGCATCTTGACTGGTGGCATCACTGCTTAGTATGGCAACTGCTTGGCATCTGACCGTATGGTACTACAGAAGGTAGTGCGTATGGCCCAGAACATCACTGGGGCCGAGCTCCCTGCCATCCAGGACCGCTATTCCAGGCGGTGTTAGAGGAAGGTCCAAAAAATTGTCAAAGACTCCAGCTACTGAAGTCATAGATTGTTATCTCTGCCACCTCATGGCAAGCAGTACCAGAGTGCCAAGTCTGGGACCAAAATGGCTGCTGAACAGCTTCTACCCTCAAGCCATAAGACTGCTGAACAGTTAATCAAATGGCTACCATGACTATTTGCATTGACACCTTTTAATTTGAACTGACTCTCTTGCACCGGCTCTATGCACACTCACTGGACTCTACCCACACACTCACACATACTACACTGACACTCCAACACACACATACACACACAAACACTACATACGCTCACACAAAACACAATCACACACATGCAATTGACACTACACACACTCACACATAGACATACTTTAACACTCTTCACATACGCTGCTGCTACTCTGTTTATTATCTATCTTGATTGCCTAGTTACTTTTACCCCTACTTACATGTACATATTACCTCAATTACATCACCTACCTCATACTCCTGCACATTGATTCGGTACTGGTACTCCTTGTATATAGTCTCGTTATAGTTATTTTATTGTTTTACTATTTCATTTTTTATTGTGTGCACATTTTTTCTACTTTTTAACTCTGCATTGTTGGGAAGGGGCTTGTAAGTAAGTATTTCACGGTAAAGTCTATGCCTGTTGTATTCGGCATATGTGACACATGAAATTTCATTCGATTTGAATGTAAGGCCATAATTATAATCGCAATAGAAAATATGAAGCACAATTGTTCCTCATGACATCCTATCAGAGAATGTAGTCAGCAGCACGACCATGTTCCTTCTGACCTACCTTAATCAGCTGATGGCATGAAGTCTTTAAGTGATACCTGTAGGCCATAAAAAGAAATAACTGAATGAAATCAATAAATGGAAACAGTAAAAAGAATTGTCACAGATTTGTCCAAACAAATCATTAAAGAGAAATCAGTAGGGGTTCAGGCTAGAGTCAATGATAGGTCGTTTTTACCATAGAGACAGTTGTTACGTTGTTGATTACTTGTTTAGACGGACACAATTCAACTTCATTTCACACCTGCTTGATTTGTCAGAGTAATAAAACATATATTGTGTTATGTTGATTATAAGCATTTTCACTAACAAGCAGAGAATGGAAAATTGATGTGTTTAGTGTGGGTAAGCTGTTTCTTGTTTTGGACGTTCGTTCCCTCCTAAATGCAACCAGAGAAGATAGCTGAATCGGTCTGGTTCCGTTGACATCTTGAATGCACAGTAATGTGATGTGTAATGGGCATCTGGTATCATGAATTCCTCAGGTAAGCATAACCATGTGTAGAAGTGAAAAAACATAAACTTTTCTGAATTTAAATACAAAACAGAGAGAAATATATATACATTGACACCTATCTTCCTTTTTCTCAATATTACTGAAGACACACATGCATACTTTATATTTAAGCAATAAGGCAAGAGGGGGTGTGGTATATGGCCAACATACTACGGCTAAGGGCTGTTCTTATGCACAACACAATGCTGAGCCATGGTATGTTGGCAATATACCACAAACCCCAGAGGTGCCTTATTGCTATTATAAACCGGTTACCAACGTAATTAGTACAGTTTCCAGTCGGGCCGCCTCCGGGTGGTGAATGTTGGAAACAACATCTCCACTTCGCAGACCCTCAACACTGGGGCCCCACAAGGGTGCGTTCTCAGCCCTCTCCTGTACTCCTTGTTCACCCATGACTGCATGGCCATGCACACCTTCAACTCAATCATCAAGTTTGCAGACGACACAACAGTAGTGGGCTTGATTTCCAACAATGACGGACAGCCTACATGGAGGAGGTGACAGCCCTCGGAGTGTGGTGTCAGGAAAATAACCTCTCACTCAATGTCAACAAAACAAAGGAGATGATTGGGGACTTCAGGAAACAGCAGAGGGAGCACCCCCCTATCCACATCGACTGGACAGTAGTGGAGAAGGTGGAAAGTTTTAAGTTCTTCTGCGTACACATCACGGACAAACTGAAATTGTCCACCCACATAGACAGCATGGTGAAGAAGGCGCAACATCCCCTCTTCAACCTCAGGAGGCTGAAGAAATTTGGCTTGTCACCTAAAACTCTCACAAACTTTTACAGATGCACAATCGAGAGCATCCTGTCGGGCTGTATCACCGCCTGGTACTGCAACTGCACCGCCCTCAACCGCAAGGCTCTCCAGAGGGTAGTGAGGTCTGCACAACGCCTCACCGGGTGAAACTACCTGCCCTCCAGGACACCTACAGCACCCGATGTCACAGGAAGGCCAAAAAGATCATCAAGGACAACAACCACCCGAGCCACTGCCTGTTCACCCCGCTATCATCCAGAAGGCGAGGTCAGTACAGGTGCATCAAAGCTGGGACTGAGAGACTGAAAAACAGCTTCTATCTCAAGGCCATCAGACTGTTAAACAGCCATCACTAACATAGAGAGGCTGCTGCCAACATACAGAGTCAAATCTCTGGCCACATAAATAAATGGATTTAATAAAGGTATCACTAGTCACTTCAAATAATGCCACTTTAATAATGTTTACATACCCTACATTACTCATCTCATATGTATATTCTGTATTTTATACCATCTACTGCATCTTGCCTATGCCGCACGGCCATCATGCATCCATATATTTATATGTACATATTCTTATTCCATCCCCTTACATTTTGTGTATAACGTAGTCGTTGTGAATTTGTTAGACTACTTGGTAGATATTACTGCACTGTTGTAACTAGAAGCACAAGAATTTTGCTACATTTGCATTAACATCTATTAACCATGGGTATGTGACCAATACAATTGTATTTTATTTGAGTAAAACATATTTTTGGGTCATACCCTTGGTATACGGTCTGAAATACGACGGCTTTCAGGCATTCAGCATTCTGGGCTCGATCCACACGGTTTATAATATGCTTTAATGAACTGCAATCTTTTCCATCTGTGCCTGTCAGCCACCTCATAACTGCCAGCCATTAATAGAAACATACCATTAGCAGACAACTAGAAGAATGGAATTGATTTAGTGCTTAGTATGGAACAATATTTTGAATGACAATGAAATGCTGAAAACAACAGGCTTTATCCGGGTGCAACAATGACAAACAGATAGCTTGATTAAAGCTGGAGTCCTTAATGGTGAAACTCCTACGTCTATTTGCAATATTACAACAACAAAGAAGTTACTGCAGACAACGAACAGCAAAATATGTACTGCAATTTAGTTTTACCACGTTGAGCCACCGCTTCGTCAACAGAACAATAACAATAACTACAGCCGTGGGACGAACAGTGGCACTGTTTCCCCTACTGCGGATTCTATCTTTAAAGTTAGCAACAAAGGTATTTATGGACAGTCAGTGTAATGTAGAGGCCTTTCGCCAGGTCACCGAGTTGCCAACTGCTTGTAGCTAAGCATGCTAGATCACAGTTAGTTATTGGATGGAATAGGAGGCCACCATTGAAAATCAAAGATGCCTGCACCTGGTATTACTGTGGCGGACCGTAGGGGGCAGCATTTTCCTTGGTCGCAGTAGATATGATGTTGCCTAGGTGGTTCAAATTAGTAGTCACTACGTTGTAAGCCTAAAGTCGCACAACCTTTGGTCAATATCCCATTTCAAGAGAGACCAAATTTAATAAATAAAATCCTAGTCCTGCCATTATTATTGTCTCCATGCTTCAAATATACTAAAACACCTTACCTAATTACAAAAAGTGACTGGATTAGATGATTTACATGAAAACACTGTAAACTCATTTATGATCCCATGAAACAAAAACATGAGGTAGTAAAATAGCAAAGGATTAACATTGTTGGAATCAGTAATGCTTGTGACTAAGTGATACCATCTGAAACCACATGGTGGAGACATTAGATCACATTTTGAATTCAGTGTCCCAAAAATGGAATCAAACGTTTACTATATTTACTCAACAGAGCGTCTCAGTCTCAATATAGTGTGAATTGTCTATGAATGTGTGTGTACACATTTTCCAGAAATCTGTGTAAAAACACAAAGTCAGCTCATGTTAATATGCATCAAAACACTTTGGAAATGTAATCCAGCATTTCTCAAATCAGTCATTGGGGACCCCTCAGGGTGTGCATATTTCTGTTCTAGTGCAGTACTAAAACTCCTAACTTAACAAATCAAGTGTTTGGTGATAGGTTGGGTAGTCAAATCAGGGAATAAAATAATAAAAGTGTGCACAACCTGAGGGTCCCCCAGGAATGAATTACAATCTAGCCTTCCAAATACTTTTTTTTTAAAGATTCAAGAATAACTAAGCTTTTTTTATCTTGTTTAGCCTTTGAAGATTTATTTGACTAAACATAAACAATTTTAGACAAACCTAGGAAGTGTGGGGTAGCATAGACAACATCACATAATTGAAACATCTTCATGATTTGGAAATAAGTGAAATTCCAGACTACATGCATGTATTTGCATCATTGCATGCAACACGTATGTGTCACATGATGTAGGCCTACAGTGAATTTCACCTTTAAAGCCACTGCTACTTCTGCTGTGCTAAATGGGTTCTATACATGCTTTTTAGACAGCCCTGGTTTTGAAGGAGTTTCAGCCTGGCCTGGCCACGGAATTCTCCCCCTGCCACAGAAGGTCTAATCTCTCCCTTCATCTCCTTCTGTAGATGAGCTGCTTGGAATGAGAGAAGGCAAATCTCCATCTCCTCAGAGGTCTAATAGTCTCCAGCATCAACGGCACTTCATACACAACCACTGGCTGGCAGATTAGAGGGAAGTCGTAGGCTAGCACACGCACACACTGACTGACACACAAACACACACAGCTCTTTACCATGAAAGTAATGTGAAGCGTGTGGCGTGACAATAACTTTGGCCTCTCACCGCACTCACCCCACCTTCCTACATTGATGACAGATTCACTGGACTTCCTTCTTTTCATGAAGAATTGAGCATGTTCTTTTGGAATAAATATCATTCCCACTGTAGCCTATTTCAATCTTCTGAAACGCTTTGAGAGAGGTTCATGTTCAACCGGAGATCTCTCCAGCAGTCTAGGGTATGGCTTTAGGCCTACTGCAATAATAGGCCTATATGTGAAAGGATTGTCCAAGTTCATTTTAAGTTTCGTTTGATTTAGTCTTATTTTTTAATTTCTACTACTCATCCTAAATGTTGATATTTTGTTACATTTTCAACCAAATATAATTCAATCCCACTGGGCACAGAAGTCAGTTCAACGTCGAATTTTGATTTACTGTTAGTTGAGTTGTCAACTAACATGAATTCAACTTGAAATCAACCATGTCATTCAGTGGCGACCCGTAATTCTGCCCCACCTGTTTTGAGCCCCACCTGTTTAGCTAAAGAAAATATGTTTTGCATGTTATTTTGCCATTAATACGTGTTACATATCAGTTTGCAAACAATGTAAAATATCTAAAATCATTGAGTTAATAAAGCCGCATACAAACATGGTCTCTTTTTTGTTTTCTTGAGTAAGGCAGCTCCAAAATGTAGGTGTTTCAGCCTAGCTCAGTGCTTTCTGTGGTGGTGGAGCAGTCAGTGGAAAATATAGAGCGTAGGGGTTGGTCATGTTTTCTAGTTGCGCCTTGATTGGCTGTGTTCTGTCACTCATGGGGACACTCCGTCACCGCAAAATCTACAGGTAGAGCTCGAAAATTGAAGCCACTTGGGTGCTGCCGTAGTTACATTAGAGGTGTCCATCCAAGAAGACTCAAGGTCATTAGCCACAGATAAAATTATGTCAAATCACGTTATATCTACAGTAGCTTTGATTGGACTGATCATGTCAACATCATACTTTCAAAATCTTAGCTAGCAAGCTAGCAGTCATCATCATGAATCAAGTCGACAATCTACTGGCAAATCCTTTTCAACCCTTGTCATATAAAGAGAAATAATGAAGAGAAATTATTGATAAAACGTATTGCTGCTCATCGGCCATTGAAGATAAACATTACACAACAAGTTCGAAATCGCAAATTCAACAATGAATGGTTTGGTAGGAATCAGTGGCTAACTGCAAGCATTGCAAAGATATCACTAGCCTGCTATTCAGTGGAGTTGGTGTGTGGTCCCAGTAAGGCTTTAAGGGTCTCTTTTCCAAGATTACAATTATAAACATTTAACATTGCCCATGCTGTCACTCCAGCATGACTTCTGCACGCTCAAAACAACTGGAAACTCGGAACTGGGAAGTCTCAGACTTCAATAAGTTCAAGACAACTAAGAACTCTGAAAAAACTGAGCTCCGACTGGGAAAATACGTTTTGAACGGTCATCCAACTTGGAATTGCTAGTCAGGAACTAAGGCTTCTTTCTGGAGTTCCAAACTGAAGATCACTGACGTCATCATGATTCGCCCTTGTTTTTTTTCAGTTTCCAGCACCATAAATCCAGAGAATGCCAGACTTTGTTGACAAAATTTGCCCACGAAGGACCACCGCGCCACCTTCCTGTTCAAGTGAGCACAGCACAACAAGGTGAGTCCAAAAATGTCTTGTAGGCTACTGCATAAATGATGTAATATGCCAGGGAGATATGTATACTGTAGCTAAGAAAGTAATACCAAGTGTATGCTGTGTAGTAAGCTCTTAGTAGCCCATGTGCCTCACCCAAAACATTTGGTCCATTTTCCCCTCATAATTTAGCCTACTGTTCTGACTTGGTGATGCATATGTAGCCTATAGCCTGTATTAGAGAAATGTAATCATTGAATATTGTAAGAGCTTTCATTGTCTGCCTTTATGCCCCCTTCATTTATCCTACGGATCTGACTTGGTTTACAGGGAGAATGCTGTAAGAGTTGTTCTGAATTCTGTTGACATTTCAAAGTGCTGAACAAATAGTTTTTATTGACTACATCAGTCCTAGCTCGCTCATTAATGTCTCAATCGAAATTAGGGATTGCCTCTTATCCGATCAGCATTATAGTGCAATTGATGTATTGTTTAGTGTTGTGGTGTGTTGTGTTGTGTTGTGGCTGGCTTTGAGTTTGCCCAACCAAGATTTACATGCTAAAATCGACACTGATGTCATTGGATTTAGGTTAAAAGTTGTGTGGAAAAATTTGAAATACCCTTACATTGATTACTTTTTGCAAATCATCCCAAAGGTGTTCGATGGGGTTGAGGTCAGGGCTCTGTGCAGACCAGTCAAGTTCTTCCACGCCGATCTCAACAAACCATTTCTGTTTGGACCTCGCTTTGTGCATGGGTTGCATTGTCATACTGAAACAGGAAAGGGCCTTCCCCAAACTGTTGCCACAAAGTTGGAAGCATTGAATGGTCTAGAATGTCATTATATGCCGTAGCATTAAGATTTCCCTGCAATGGAACTAAGGGGCCTAGCCTGAACCATGAAAACAGCCCTAGACCATTATTCCTCCGCCACCAAACTTTACAGTTGGCCCTATGCATTGGGGCAAGTAGCGTTCTCCTGGCATCCAACAACCCAGATTAATCCGTCGGACTGCCAGATGGTGAAGTGTGATTCATCACTCCAGAGAACGCGTTTCCACTACTCCAGAGTCCAATGGTGGTGAGCTTTACACCACTCCAGCCGACGCTTGGCATTGCGAGTGGTGAGCTTAGGCTTGTGTGCGGCTGTTCGGCCATGGAGACATTTACATTACATTTTAGTCATTTAGCAGACGCTCTTATCCAGAGCGACTTACAGTAGTACTTTACACCTTCAATAGACAGATACTGAGTCTGAGATAGCTAAAACAGTGAAAATCCCAAAGCTGCTGAACGTCAGGTTTGTATGGTGCATTACCAAACCCAAATCAGGACATAATGACTGATGAAATGTCGCAAACCTACACAATATGGCCTAGCTTAGCTATCTCACAAATATATATGGCGAACCTTTACAAACCATAATATTGACATGCTATATGTGGAGAGCTAGCTAATTAACGTTACCTAACTAGCGCGCTCGTTCCAAACCACAACTCTGCTTAAAACATCCAATAAAGAAAGACACATAGTTAACTAGAGTATACAGTTACTTCAACTAATAAGCTGGCTAGCTACATATCATTTTGTCAACGTTTTAGCTTGAATCAATGAAGGACAAATAACGTTAATCGGTGCATATTTAGCTAGCAAGCAGAAAGTAGAGCTAGCAAAAAAAGTTAGCAGAAGTTATATTCTTAGCAAAGCTAGCTAATGTGAACAAGCACTGCTGCACACAAAAAAGTTATTTACGTTTCAGACTACGCTAGCAAATAGATAATTTAAATACAACAGAAAATCATAAACATTTACCCATACCAGTGTCTTTAATCACTCTAGACATATCCAAGTAGTGCTTCCACGCATGATGTGCAGTGCAATGTCCAAGGACCTGTTCGTGCAAGGAATGTTGGGAATGAGACCTATTTCATGAAGCTCCCAACAGACAGTTCTTGTCCTGACTTTGCTTCCAGAGTCAGTTTGGAACTCGGTCAAACTGGAATTAAAGCCAGACGAAAGTCAGTGTCACAGATGCAACTATCCAAGCAGAAGATACTTCTCCTTCAAATGTTGATATTTGGTTGCACTGACAACCAAACGCAATTCAATAGCCCTAAATCATTACAGTTGAAATCAACCAGAGCTTTAAACCCTAGGCCTACATGTATTGTCTATTTTTAGTTGAATCCTGGGTTGAATTGAAACAGTAGCTGTTGATAAAAGGCCTAATTAGCATCATTAATGATGTATGAGATAAAGTATGGTTACATTTAATTTGCTCTGTTAAATCATTTTGAATTACTTTGATAGCAACAGTGAATCTATTTCTTTTTTTTAAGTGGAGATCTCTCAACAGCACATTGGTAATAGTCAGTGACAAATATCAAAGATGGGCTTGGTTAAACCCCTGGATGGGAGACCAAAGGGTAGCTGTAGATAGATAAATGATCCAGTAGAAGGTGTTGCCCAGCCTATTGTTTATTTCTGATAGTGGCTATACAGTGCCTTCAGAAATTATTCAGACTCGTTGATTTTTCCACATTTTGTTAAATTTCAGCATTATTCTAAAATGGATTAAATAAACAATTTTCATCGGCAATCTACCCACAATACCCCATAATGACAAAGCAAAAACAGGTTCAAAATTTTGCTCATTTATTCAAAATAAAAACAGAAATACCTTATGTACATAAGGATTCAGACTGTTTGCTATGAGACTTGAAATTGAGCTCAGGTGCATCCTGTTTTTATTGATCATCCTTGAGATGTTTCTACTACTTCATTGGAGTCATCCTGTGGTAAATTCATTTGATTGGACATGATTTGGAAAGGCACGCATCTGTCTATATAAGGTCCCACAGTTGACAGAGCATGTCAGAGCAAGTGTCATACCCAAGAAGACACGAGGCTTTAATCGCCGCCAAAGGTGCTTTAACAAAGTTCTGAGTAAAGGGTCTGAATACTTATGTAAATGCAATACTTCAGTTTTTAATTTTTAATAAATGAGGAAACATTTCTAAAAACCTGTTTTTGCTTCGTCATTATGGGTTTTGTGTGTAGATTGATGAGGGAGGAATAAAACAATTGAATCCGTTTTAGAATAAGGCTGTAACATAACAAAATGTGGAAAACGTCAAGGGGTCTGAATACTTTCCGAAGGCACTGTATGTACAAATTCAATGTAAGGTTTATCTATGTTGAAATTTGGTTACCATGATGGCATAATCCTGTGGTTGAAATTTCACCCACAAAACAACAGTTTTAATGACTTTCAAATCCATTGTATTTTCCACATAGATTCCACATCACAATATGTTGACAAATTATGTTGAAACAAACCTATTAGTTCCCAGTGGGCTAGGCCTAGTTTACTAATACAAGGTAAAATGCTAATTAGGCCAACACAGTCATTTCATAGGTTACATGAGATTCATTAGAACAATTAGGCTAACAATTCAGTTCAGTAGTAATCAATCAATCAAATTGATTTACAAATCAGAAGATGTCACAAAGTGCTATACAGAAACCCAGCCTAAAACCCCAAACAAGCAATGCAGATGGCCTGATTCTCATGAACAGATGAAATGACAAACTTTGAGAGGCAACTTTTTAATCAGAGTTAAGATGTTTAAGCTATCTGTCTTACTGTGACTGACGAAAACTTCAGAACAAAGTTGACTACAAATACAAAGTTATTTTTGTACATTTATTTAACTAGGCAAGTCAGATAAGAACAAATTCTTATTTACCATGACGGCCTACACCGACCAAACCCGGACGACGCTGGGCCAATCGTGCGCTGCCCTATGGGACTCCCAATCACCACTCGGGAGCTCATCAAAAGTTGCCAAAGTAGCCTATTTGAAATTGTTCCAAACAAGTGAAGATGCTTGGGCCTATATAGCCTATTTCAATCATATTGAAATTAATTTAGTGGGCAATCAATTCAGTTCTATTTTGCGACTAGGCTACTGTCTGTCATTTTTGTCTCAAAGTGTTTCATGACGTGTGACAACATGTGCACAATGAACTGCCCAATCTGTGATTTAGTGCATTGTAATTGGGTAAGCATAATAAGCCGCTTCAATAGCTATTTGCAGCCATAGGTAGTAAAATCTCTCTAGTAGCTGATCCATCGTCAGTATTGTGGAATACTTCTAATGCTAAGGTAAGATCTGAACGAAGATATCTGATCCGAGAGCAGCGCTGCTTTTCCTTCGATCCTATCAGTATCTACACATGGTCTGACGCACTTAGCAAACGTTCTCTCCATGCGCTTGTTTGGGAAACACTTAAAACATTGGCTCCAAAATAACGATGCATCTGGTATGATCATTCTAATGTTTAAGTTACATCACAACTGGGAAACTAGGCCCTGATCAAGACCACCTGTCTGGTGAGTAGCATATTGTTTCGTCTACATTTTCTAAACTGAGGATGAAGATTTCCTCGAGCACTATGTCACTTGTCCTTTCTTTATTCAGGAAAGGAGTTGATTAAATCAGCGTGACCACAGTGATTAGATGAAGAATGAAGAACCCCTCAACTACCCTATTGGCCTATTGATTGTGGTGTTTAAGTTGATCTGATGTCAATGGTTCAAAGCGAAGTCTCGGCCTACCTGGAGTTTTGGGGTAGTGAGGCTTGCAGACAGTCATGATTTGTGCTCTGGAAATGTGAAAGGTTGTGCAGTGGGGTGCAAATAGTGCAGAACCCTAGCGGGAGGTGAGAGAGGATGTCCCCCAGACCCCAACCCCTGTAAGGACTGCCTAGGCTGGACCAGACCAGACAGACCACACCAGAAGGTTCCCACACAACTCACACCCAGGCTTCTCTAACTGTGTCCTCTGTGTGTGTACCACCCACTAGTAGCCATCATTCGTACACACTGATGTCAAATTTGCTACTTCCGAACTTGGGAAGAGTAGAGAATGTATGGTTGGCAGTGGATATCTTATTCCTAGTGATCCCTATAGTGCCCTTTAGGAAAGGAGGCTGCTGAAATTTGGGGTGGTAGGGTAGCCTAGTGGTTAGAGTGTTGGCCTAGCAACTGAAATCGTTGCAAGTTCAAATCCCTGAGTGTTCTGACAAGGTACAAATCTGTTGTTCTGCCCCTGAACAGAAAGTTAACCCACTGTTCCTAGGCTGTCATTTAAAATAAGAATTTGTTCTTAACTTACTTGCCTAGTTAAATAAAGGTAAATAAAAAAATCCTTTCACAGTGTCTTCCAAAAGGAAAAATGGGCAGGCACCATCTGATAGAACTTCCAAAACATCATTCAGGTAGGGGCTACATCCGTCTCAGGTGTCCATAGTTTTCAAGTATTCATGTTGTATTGGCCTATTTATTGATTGATTTTATTTGCCAGTAAAAACATTTTTTTTAAACATGACAGCGGTATCACAAAAAAGTCTGACTTATTTCCATTGTGATCCCTAGCTTGATAACTGAACACCTTTTGTGATGTCTGCAGTGTCATGTCTGCTTTCTCTCTTGATTCAATTATTGACGTCCATTTTGGTACTGTCCTCAGCCAACATTTGTTGTTTGGTCTGTCTGTTCTCTCTTTCACAAGCCAATGAACTAAGAGTGAAGGACCAATAGAGAGCAGCAGAGTACATGACATGGACAATTCTGTCACATAATTATTTATTGCAGAAGATACAATCAAATCAATTGAAATGATGATAAGGAAACCGTGAGTTTAAAATATGCCAGTAATTAATAATATTGTAATTACCAGTAATATTATTATGATTACTTATTTTATTATTAATGCAGGAATCCACGTTTGATTTGCTCAATGTCTGACCTACGGCTGCACAGTTCCACTGAGAGCCAGCTGGGGGAAGAGGAAGGCTGTGAAGGAGAGATGGGGAAGAGAAAGGGATCAGGAAGTCGGAATGTGGGTCCCTGTGTGTGATGTGATTGTTAACAGAAATGTGTCAGCCCAGCCCCACCACCCTTGAGCCCAGGGCCCCGTGCGGCCTGCACAACTCAGAGCCAGGCTGGAGGTGTGGGGGACTCTGCCTCTGAACGCTGCAGTGCCGTGCAGCCCCAGATAACTTATCATCCCTGTCTCCAGTGGAACAACCATAAACCCCCGGGAGGAGGAAGAGGGGGGAGAGAGGGGCCATAGTGGAAGGCTGAGCATAGAGCCATCTTTGGCCATGTAGGGTCCACCCATTCTGGGGAGGGTTCAGTGGTTCACCCCCTTCCTTAGAGAGGCCTGGAGATGGAAGAACCCTGGCGGCAGGAGGAGACTCTGTGATGGGATCTAATCAGGAAGGAGGGCATAAGGCCCACAGACAAATGAGGCATCAATCAGGACACATCCCTTTCCAGTCATTATGCACGACTGAAACAGACTAGAGCGACAGTATGGCCATGAAACTATGTCTAACATATTATTTGGAGGTGGCAGGTAGACTATTGGTTAGAGCGTTAGACTAGTAACCGTAAAGGTTGCAAGATCAAATCCCAGAGCTGACAAGGTAAAAATCTGTCCTTCTGCCCCTGAACAAGGCAGTTAACCCACTGTTCCCCGGTAGGCCGTCATTGTAAATAAGAATTTGTTCTTAACTGGCTTGCCTAGTTAAATAAAGCTAAAATATGCTTTTTTTTTTTTCAAAGTGCATTTCATAACATATCCTACAGCTATTTACTTAGTGTACCTCCTGAAATGGGTAAGGAAAGACAAATGTTTAAAATGCAAAAACTTGTCAACACCTAAATCCTTCTCTATACAATTATGAATGGTGTTCTATTATGTATGTTGTAGATTGTACCTTTAGACAAGCAGCAAATAGTTTTGCCTAATAAGAAGAGAATAACATTTATGTATATTCACAGAAGGGTCACTCAGTCCTGGACTAGGTTGATTGACCCCAGGCTGATCTCTGACATGTCCTGTATCTCTGCCCCAGACTGACTGCTCTGGCCCTGTCAATGACAAACTACATTTCACAGTCACATATGAAAAGACTCAATCTGAAAAATGCAATCTCAACAACTTTTGTCCTTGTTCTGTGTGTGTGTGTGTGTGTGTGTGTGTGTGTGTGTGTGTGTGTGTGTGTGTGTGTGTGTGTGTGTGTGTGTGTGTGTGTGTGTGTGTGTGTGCGTGTGCGTGTGCGTGTGTGTGCGTGCGTGAGCATGTGCGTGCGTGTGTGTGTCTGACTTTTTTTCATGAAATAACAAATGTGAAATAACACATTCTAAAGACATTTAAATAAAATCAGTTTCACAATTGGTTGTTTTAAATGTAAATACCCTCTACTCTGTATATGTATTTCAACTGTAACTTTCCTGTAACTGAAACTTCCATTTTCTCCCCATGGTGAATAACATGTAGCCAATCCCCTTGAGTATTTCATTCTGTCTAGACTTTCCATGTACCTATTTGTGCCTTTCAACACTGGGAAAGCAGATGACAGCCTCAACCTGACAGGATATGAGATTTTGGACAACCCATGATAATTGCATGGGTGAATGGGATTTGTAGTTCTGAATTTGAAGGGAACTTGTATTATCGTCATTTGTTATCAATTAAGGAGCTGAGGGACGTTGGTGTTTGAATAACGCTTGGTGCTCTGATGAACAGCTTGGCAGGAGCAGCTTGATTTCATTCTTATAATAAAGGGCTATAGTCTAAGGCTGGAGTAGGTGCTGACATTTGCAGCTATAAAAACATATTTTTGGTATCTCGGTTTTTGTAACTTTTGTATACCTAAATAGACCTTATTACAGTGTAATTTACATATGTAATTACACTGTAACAAGTATTGTAATTAATTGTAATAATTAATAGTTAGACTGTACTAACAACATGTATCTGGTGGTAATTGCAGTCTTTAACTACGGTGGTGTAACAACGAATGCGTATTACCATGCTTGTTACAAATGTTCACGTTTCCGATAGCATCCGAACGAACCATTTTTCAGCCTGCACAAACCACTTTATAAGTGTCAGCCAATTGAAAACCAACCACCTCATTGACACAACTCTGCTATAAAGGGCTATAAAGTCTGATGCCCTGGCCTTCATCCAGCTTTTGAAGTTCATGGGAGCTTATGAGCGCTATAGCAAAAACATGTTTTATTGTTAAATCATTTAACAGTGTATTTGACCTGGAAAGCAACAGTAGCTAAGGAGGGTGGGGCTTGACAATGGGTGGATTACTTTATTAAGCATCAATCTCAAAACATTTACAAGGTAGTAAACAGTTATGGCTAAAATTGTGAGATAGTCATTCAGTACTTGCCAAATTAGGGCGCCTATTAAGCTTGGTTAAATAAGGATTTATAAATGCACTTAAAATGGTCATAAGACAACCTCTTATATTGTCATGTAACCTTGCAGGTGGTTGAACAACATTCTCACTTTTGGATGGGACGCACTGTTGCACTTATTTATTTATCCTAGGGCGGCATCACGTCAAGATCTGCCCATCTTTGAAACTCGCTCAAAATAACAAAGACCTTGAACATGCCCACAATTTGGGTTTACACTGACTTGGTGACAGTGAAAGTCACCCAGTAAAATGCTACTAGAGTAAAAGTCTAAAAGTATTTGATTTTAAATATACTTAAGTCTCACAAGTAAATGCAATTGCTAAAATATACTTAATTATCAAAAGTTAAAGTAAAAGTATAAATCATTTCAAATTCCCTATATTAAGCAAACCACACGGCATGATTTTCTTGTGTTTTTAATTTACGGATAGCCAGGGGCACACTACAACATTCAGACATAATTTACAAACAAAGCATTTGGGTTTAGTTAGTCCACCAGATCAGAGGCAGTAGGGATGACCAGGGATGTTCTCTTGATAAGTGCAGGAATTGAACCATTTCTTGTCCTGCTAAGCATTTAAAATGTAACGAGTACTTTTGGGTGTCAGGGAAAATGTATGGAGTAAATAGTATATTATTTTCTTCAGGCATGTAGTGGAGTAAAAGTAAAAGTTGTCAAAAATATAAATGGCAAACTAAAATACAGGTACCCCAAAAACCTACTTATTTATTTTTACCTAAGTACTTTGCACCACTGCATCTACAGTACAGAATGGACTTTCCATGCCTTGACAGCTAACGTTAGCCAGCTAGCTACTTAAAGCTGGCAAATAGCTACCTAGCTGGGCTCAATAGTCTTATCTACCCTGATCGTTGTTCTCGGGGTATCCGTACGGTACCCAAGGGTATTACTTTAGCTAGCTAGCTAGCTCCTTTTGTCAACAAACCTATGAGCACACTACCATTCAAAAGTTTGGGGTCACTTAGAAATGTCCCTTGTTTTTGAAAGAAAAGCACATTTTCTGTCAATTAAAATAACATCAAATTGATCAGAAATACAGTGCAGACAATGTTAATGTTGTAAATGACTATTGTAGCTGGAAAAGGTTGATTTTAATGGAATATCTACATAGGCGTACAGATGCCCATTATCAGCAACCATCACTCCTGTGTGCCAATGGCACGTCTTGTTAGCTAATCCAAGTTTATAATTTTAAAAGGCTAATTGATTGTTAGAAAACCCTTTTGCAATTATGTTAGCACAGTTGAAAACTGTTGTTCTAATTAAAGAAGCTATAAAACTGTCCTTCTTTAGACTAGTTGAATATCTGGAGCATCAGCATTTGTGGGTTCGATTACAGGCTCAAAATGGCCAGAAACAAAGGACTTTTGTCTGAAACTTGTCAGTCTATTCTTGTTCTGAGAAATGAAGGCTATTCCAAGTGAGAAATTGCATAGAAACTGAAGATCTTGTACAACGCTGTGTGCTACACCCTTCACAGAACAGCGCAAACTGGCTCTAACCAGAATAGAAAGAAGAGTGGGAGGCCCCAGTGCACAACTGAGCAAGAGGACAAGTACAGTAAAGTGTCTAGTTTGAGAAACAGACGCCTCACAAGTCCTCAACTGGTAGCTTCATTGAATAGTATCCGCAAAACACCAGTCTCAATGTCAACAGTGAAGAGGCGACTCCGGGATGCTGGCCTTCTAGGCAGAGTTCCTCTGTCCAGTGTCTGTGTTCTTTTGCCCATCTTAATCCTTTCTTTGTATTGGCCAGTCTGAGATATGGCTTTTTCTTTGCAACTCTGCCTAGAAGGCCAGCATCCCTGAGTCACCTCTTCACTATTGACGTTGAGATTGGTGTTCTGCGCATTCACAAGTAGGTAATTAAAGCCTATTGAGCCTCCAACCTTTCTAATCTTGGACACCCAGTGCATCTGTCCACGAGAGATTACAACCTTGTGACAGGTGTTACTGATTTGGATGCTGAGAAGAAACAAAACCCTAAATTGGTGAATTTTTGTGGAAACTTTCCCATTTGTAACAAGCACACTAACAAGCCACCAATTACCACCAGTTAGTTACATGTTGTTATTACAGTGTAACTAGTATTACAATTAACTGCAATACTTGTTACAGTGTAATTACACATGTAACCACCTTTTTTGTTCTGACTGTGCTATACATGATTATCTGAAGGTTGGAGCGCATAAGATTACAGTAATAATGTTGTTAATACATGCACATTGAAATGCAATCTGTTGCTATGCAGTACCGGTACCTCAAAGTGCTTTCTGACCTACCACATTTTACACTTGACTTGTTTCCTTTCTTGACAGTTTTACAGTTATTTTATTGATTCAATTTCACTTAACTCCATCCACCAGTAGATGACCCTATTCGTTTACTATAATGACCAATCCCAAAACCAGTGCATTACAAATCATCCATGCATTAGAAAGAACCTTTAAAAGGGAATTGATATAACATTTGTTAATACAACATTCATAACATACCTAGACATAATGCTTTGATTAAGTTGCGTTCTCAGCTTCCCGTGGTCTCTTCTGCAGGCAATAACATGGTGAATATACCTGCATTAAACTGTAAAGGAGTTGCTGTGAATTTGACTGCAACTTACAGACAACTAGTGCTAAGTATATTACTGTATTTCATATTGCACTACTGTAATCTAAACACAGAATTAAAGCAAGTACTTTGTCATGATGACACACAGTAAAATAGCAGAGAATTGACTGTAATATACAGTAAAAAAAGTCAACGGTACTGTAATTGTAAAAAATGTATTAATTAATGGATGAGCGAATGACATTAATAGAGGGGAGATGGGGTTTGTATTTCACAGTATTTTACCGTAATGTGATTGGTGAGAGCAGCTTGGCTGCTAGGTAATGTGTTTAGACATTACAGCATATCAATTAATATTTGTTGTTTTCTATCACTTGCACATCTAGCGGCCTTAACAAAGGCGTCCAAACTGTCAGTGACTACAGGGCAAAACAGACCAAAAGGACATGGCAAAATCCAATCTTGCCTGATGACTCACACTGAATTTATTTCCGCTGCTCTAAAGATCACTATGTACAGTCCCTTCAGAAATATTCATAGCCCTTGACTTATTTCACATTTTGTTGCGTTACGGACTGAATTGAAATTATTATTTTTTTAAATCTTATCTACACACAATACCCCATAATGACAACGTGAAAACATGTTTTTGAAATGTCGGCAAATGTTGAAAATAATACACAGAAATATCTAATTTAGGCTCCGGACTGTGGGCCGTCTCTGCAGGCTCCGGACTGTAGGCCGTCTCTGTCGGTTCCGGACTGTAGGACATCGCCGGAAGCACTGGACGGGGAACTGTCGCCGGAAGCTCTGACGGGGAACTGTCGCCGGAAGCTCTGGACGGGGAACTGTCGCTGGAAGCTCTGGATGAGGAACTGTCGCCGGAAGCTCTGGACGGGGACTTGTCGCCGGAAGCTCTGGACGGGGACTGCGCACTGAAGGCCTGATGTGTGAGGCTGGTTTTGGAGGCGCCAGACTATTGACACGCACCTCAGGGCTTGTGCGAGGACCAGGAACAGGACGTTCTGGACTGGGCAGGCACACTAAAGGCCTGATGCGTGGGGCCGGTTTTGGAGGCGCCAGACTATTGACACGCACCTCAGGGCTACTGCGAGGACCAGGAACAGGACGTACTGGACTGGGCAGGCGCACTAAAGGCCTGATGTGTGGGGCTGGTTTTGGAGGCGCCAGCCTAGTAACATGCACCTCAGGGCTAGTGCGAGGAGCAGGAACAGGACGTACTGGACTGGGCAGGCGCACTGTAGGCCTGATGTGTGGGGCTGGTTTTGGAGGCGCCAGCCTAGTAACATGCACCTCAAGGCTAGTGCGAGGAGCAGGAACAGGACGTACTGGACTGGGCAGGCGCACTAGAGGAAGAGTACGAGGAGCAGGAACAGGATACACTGGGCCATGAACCCTCACCGGCGGTCTGATGCTTGCAACTTGCATCACCGGTCCTGGCTCGATGCTGGCTCTGGCATGACACATGTGAAGAGCTTTCATCAAGCGCACTGGGCTGTAGCTGCGCACTGGCGATACCGTGCGTATCTCCGCATAACATGGTGCTTGCTTAATCCGTCGCTCCCCATAATAAGCACAGGTGCTCCTTCGTGCCCTTTCCGCCAGTACCTCTCTCCGGAATCTCGCGTCAAGCTCCTCGCTTGATTCCTTGACTGGCTCCCTTTTTCTCCACAGCTCTCTCCTGTATGCCCGGGAAGTTAGGTCAGGGCTCCCCCTGATTCAAATAAACTCCCCGTAAGCCCCCCCAAAAACATTTTTTGGGGCTGCCTCCTCTCCTCCTGAAATGGAGGATATAATGCCTCATACCTCCGTCGTTCCCTTTTAGTTTCCTCCAGCTCCTCCTTCGGGTGCTTGTACTCCCCAGCTTGGTGCCATGGTCCTTTACCATCCAGGATCTCCTCCCATGTCCATGACTCCAAGTAGCTCTCCTGCTGCTCCTTCCTCCGCTGCTTGGTCCTTCTTTGGTGGGTGGTTCTGTAACGTTCGTCGTAAGTTGTGGACCAAAATGCAGCGGGTAATGTGCTCATCTTCTTATTTATTAAAGGACAAAACACTTAAACAAAACAAATGATGAAAACAGTCCCGTAAGGTGCACAGACTATACAGGAAACAACCACCCACAAAACACAAGTAAAACAAACCCCAACTAAATATGGCCTCCAATTAGAGGCAACGACAACCAGCTGCCTCTAATTGGAAGCCTACCAAAACCCCAACATAGAAATAGAAAAACTAGATAAACCCATAGAAATAGAAAATGTAGAACATAAACCAAAAAAAAATGAACCACACAAAACAAACACGCCCTGCCATGCCCTGACCAAACTACAATAACAAATAACCCCTTTTACTGGTCAGTACGTGACAGGTAAGTCTCTAAGAGCTTTGCAAATCTGGATTGTACAATATTTGGCCATTACTCTTTTCAAAATTATTCAAGCTCTGTCAAACTGGGTGTTGATCATTGCTAAACAACCATTTTCAGGTCTTGCCATAGATTTTCAAGCAGATTTAAGTCAAAACTGTAACTCGGGCATGCAGGATCTTTCACTGTCTTCTTGGTAAGCAACTCCAGTGTAGATTTGTCCTTGTGTTTTAAGTTAATGTCCTGCTGAAAGGTTAGTTAATTTCCCAGTGTAACGTGGGTCATCTAAAGGAGACCAAGGCGCAGCGTGTATAGTATTCTTTTATTTTTTTTGATAAACACTTCAACAAAACAACAAACGACCGACAATAGTTCCGTAAGGTACACTTGACAAAACAGAAAACAACTACCCACAAAAACCCCATAGACAAACCCCAACTTAAATATGATCTCCAATTAGAGACAACACGAACCAGCTGCCTCTAATTGGAGATCATCAAAACTCAACCTAGAACTAGAAAACCAGAACAAAACATTGAAACAAAAAACATAGACTGCCCACCCATATCACACCCTGACCTAAATAAACAGAAAAACACAACTCTCCTAGGTCAGAGCGTGACACCCAGTGTCTGATGGAAAGCAGACTGAACCAGGTTTTCCTCTAGGATTTTGCCTGGGCTTAGCTCCATTCCGTATATTTTTTATCCTAAAAACTCCCCAGTCCTTAACGATTACAAGCATACCTACAACATGAACTATACAGAAACTACAGTGTAGCCTTCAAGGAACTACACTGGACTTTATGCAAACTGGAAACCACATATCCTGAGGCCGCATTTATTGTAGCTGGGGATTTTAACAAAGCAAATTTGAGGACAACGCGACTGAAGATCTATCAACACATTGACTGTAGTAATCATTTATGGAAAACAGTCTTTTAGGGATCACTGCTACTCGACTTTTCGAGATGCCTACAAGGCCTTCTCCCGCCCTCCATTCGGCAAATCAGATCACGACTCCATTTTGCTCCTCCCTTCCTATAATCCCTATAGGCAGAAACTCAAACAGGAAGTACCCATGCTAAGGTCTATTCAAAGCTGGTATGACCAATCGGTATCCATGCTTTGAGAATGTTTTAATTACGCAGACTGGGATATGTTCCGGGTAGCCTCTGAGAATAACATTGACACTTACACGGACACAGTGACTGAGTTCATCAGGAAGTGTATAGAGGATGTTGTTCCAAAGGTGATTATTAAAACCTACCCAAACCAGAAACCGTGGATAGATGGCAGAATTCGCTCAAAACTGAAAGCACGAACCATCTCATTTAACCCTGGCAAGGTGACTGGGAATATGGCAGAATACAACCAGTGTAGTTATTCCCTCCGTAAGGCAATCAAACAGGCAAAACGTCAGTACAGACACAAAGTGGAGTCACAATTCAACGGCTCAGACACGAGATGTCTGTGGCAGGGTCTATTACAAAGAAAAAACCAGCCACGTTGTGGTCACCGAAGTCTTGCTCCCAGACAAGCTAAACACTTTTTTCGCCCGCTTTGAGGATAACACAGTGGCACCGAGGCAGACCACTCCCAAGGACTGTGGGCGCTCGTTCTCCGTGGCTGACGTAAGTCATTTCAACGTGTTAACCCTCGCAAGGTTGCCGGCCCAGACGGCATATCTAGCCGCGTCCTCAGAGCATGCACAGACCAGCTGGCAGGAGTGTTTACAGACATATTCAATCTCTCCCTGTCCCAGTCTGCTGTCCCCACTTGTTTCAAGATGTCCACCATTGTTCCTGTACCCAAGAAAGCAAAGGTAACTGTAGCACTCACTTCTGTCATCATGACATGCTTTGAGAGGCTAGTTAAGGATCATATCACCTCTACCTTACCTGACACCTTAGACCCACTTCAATTTGCTTACCACCGCAATAGATCCACAGACGATGCAATCGCCATTGCACTGCACACTGCCCTATCCCATCTGGACAAGAGGAATACCCACGTCAAAATGCTGTTCATTGACAAAAGCTCAGCCTTCAACACCATAGTACCCTCCAAACTCATCATTAAGCTCAGGGCCCTGGTTCTGAACCCCGCCCTGTGCAATTGGGTCCTGGACTTCCTGACAGGCCGCCCCCAGGTGGTGAAGGTAGGAAACAACACCTCCACCTCGCTGATCCTCAACACAGGGGCCCCACAAGGGTGCATGCTCAGCCCCCTCCTGTACTCCCTGTTCACTCATGACTGTGTGGCCATGCACGCCTCCAAATCAATCATCATGTTTGCAGACGACACAACAGTAGTGGGCTTGATTACCAACAATAACGAGACAGCCTACAAGGAGGAGGTGAGGGCCCTGGCAGAGTGGGAACAGGAAAATAACCTCTCTCTCAATGTCAACAAAACAAAGGAGCTGATCGTGGACTTCAGGAAACAGCAGAGGGAGCATCGACGGGACCGCAGTGGAGAAGGTGGAAAGATTAAAGTTCCTCGGCATACACATCACTGACAGTCTGAAATGGTCCACCCACACAGACAGTGTGGTGAAGAAGACACAACAGCAACCTCAGGAGGCTGAAGAAATTTGGCTTGGCCCCTAAGACGCTCAAAACCTTTTACAAATGCACAATTGAGAGCATCTTGTCGAGCTATATCACCGCCTGGTACGGCAACTGCACCGCCCGCAACCACAAGGCTCTCCAGAGGGTGGTATGGTCTGCCCAACGCATCACCGGGGCACAATGCCTGCCCTCCAGGACACCTGCAGCACCCAATGTCAACGGAAGGCCAAAAAGATAGTCAAGGACATCAACCACGTGAGTCATGGCCTGTTCACCCCACTATCATCCAGAAGGTGAGGTCAGTACAGGTGCATCAAAGCTGGGACCAAGAGATTGAAAAACAGCTTCTATCTCAAAGCCATCAGACTGTTAAATAGCCATCACTAACCGGGTACCACCCGGCTACTCAACCCTGCACCTTAGAGGCTGCTGCTCTATATACATAGACATGGAATCACTGGCCACTTTAAATAATGGATCACTAGTCACTTTAACAATGTTTACGTACTGCTTTACTCATCTCATATGTATATACTGTATTCTATTTTACTGTATTTTAGTCAATGCCACTCCGACATTGCTTGTCCTAATATTTATATTTATATATTTATTAATTCCATTCTTTTGCTTTTAGATGTATGTATTGTTGTGAATTGTTAGATACTACTGCACTTTTGGAGCTAGGAACACAAGCATTTCGCTACACCCGCAGTAACATCTGCTAAATATGTATATGTGACCAATAAAATTGTATTTTATTTTATTTTATTTGATCATGCTTAAAAATATGGAAAGTGGTTCTCAGTAATGTGTTGTATTGGATTTGCCACGACAATAACACTTTGTATTCAGAACAAAAAGTCAATTTATTTGCAGTATTACTTTTGTGCCAGGATGCATGTTTTGAAATATTTATATTCTGTACAGACTTTCTTCTTTTCACTGTCAATTAGGTTAGTATTGTGGAGCAACTACAATGTTGTTGATCCATCCTCAGTTTTCTCCTATCACAGCCATTAAACTATGTAACTGTTTTAAAGTCACCATTGTCCTCATGGTGAACAGAACTCCACTTTGACATTATTATTTATATTTAACCTTTAACAACAAATTCTTATTTACAATGACAGCCTACACCAGCGACACTTGTGCACCGCACTATGGGACTGCCAATCACGGGCAGTTGTGAAACAGCCTGGATTCAAACCAGGTTGTCTGTAGTGACGCCTCAAGCATTGAGATGCAGTGCCTTAGACCGCTGTGCCACTCGGGAGCCCCTAGCAGAGAATTGTTTGTAAGCCAGTGATAAAACAAATCTCAATTTAATCCATTTTAAATTCAGGAGGTAACACAGCAAAATGTCAAAAGAATCAAGTGGGGTGAATACTTTCTGAAGGCCCTGTCTGAAACTGCCATCCTATAAGTATTTTGAGTGACTTCAAAATTAGGGGTGTGGTGTTACTGATGATTTGATGCCACGGATGGTTTGTTTACATAGCAGGTTAGGATAATTAACTTGGCAGGTTAGGATAACTAACTAGGCAGGTTAGGATAACTAACTTGGCAGGTTAGGATAATTAACGTGGCAGCTTGGGTGAATTAACACAACAGGTTAGGAGAATGAAGTTAAGGTTAGGAAAAGGTTTGAGGGTTAGACTTAGCTACAATGCTACAGTTGTCAACAACTGTTGGTCCTAACGCAACCAATTTATGGAGCTGTAGGCTTACTCCATCTAGTCACAATAGTAGAAACGCAAATAAACCAACTGTGGCGGACAAATCATCAGTATGATAACACCGGAGCCAGTGGTGTATTGCAGGCATTGTGTATTCTCACTTCTTAATCCCCATGATGTGTCTCAAAGTAGTGTGGTCGAGGTATATGCTGTATCAATTAATAAGGCTGATGGAACAGATCAAAATATTTAGTTTAAAATGTTGATAAACTATTTTTCTTTACTTCTAGGCGCAGATGATTACAGGAAAACACCTTTCTAAAATTCACACCGCACATGCAAGCAGTTTCATGGGCAGAGATGGAAATATCAGTTAGACGTTTAGAAAGGGGGAGATCTAAAGATGCTGCAACCATCATGGGTTGCTAATGTGACTAGGATAATGCCTTTGGCTGCTAGACAATGAAAAAAGTTGAATGAAAACCAATAGAACAGGAGAACGCATATGAGTCTTTATAAAATAATTGCTTCCATGTTTCTATGGTGGTATTTTAGCTATGGGCTACTTTGAAGCAAGGTAAGCCATGCCTCATAATATGAAGTAAAACGTCCAGGTCTCAAACAATTAAGGAACAGGAAAAATATAGTGATACTAATGATAGGCCTAACCTTCTTCTCTAACTCCTCTAGCTCCACAATGAAATAGGGTGCACGCCAGGCAGCAGGCTGTTAGCCAGCCTGCCAGCTTAGTGGAGTCTGCCATTAGCACAGTCAGCGTAGTCAGCTCAGCTTTCCCCATTGAGACCGTGTCTGTGCCTCGATCTAGGTTGGGCAAAATTAAAAATGGTGGTGTTCGCTTTAGTAATCTCACTAGTATAAAGACCTCCTCCATTCCTGCCATTATTGAAAGAGATTGTGATACTTCACATCTCAAAATTGGGTTACTTAATGTTAGATCCCTCACTTCCAAGGCAGTTATAGTCAATGAACTAATCACTGATCATAATCTTGATGTGATTGGCCTGACTGAAACATGGCTTAAGCCTGATGAATTTACTGTGTTAAATGAGGCCTCACCCCCTGGTTACACTAGTGACCATACCCCCCGTGCATCCGGCAAAGGCGGAGGTGTTGCTAACATCTACGATAGCAAATTTCAATTTACAAAAAAAAAAACAATGACGTTTTCGTCTTTTGAGCTTCTAGTCATGAAATCTATGCAGCCTACTCAATCACTTTTTATAGCTACTGTTTACAGGCCTCCTGGGCCATATGCAGTGTTCCTCACTGAGTTCCCTGAATTCCTATCGGATCTTGTAGTCATAGCAGATAATATTCTAATTTTTGGTGACTTTAACATTCACATGGAAAAGTCCACAGACCCACTCCAAAAGGCTTTCGGAGCCATCATCGACTCAGTGGGTTTTGTCCAACATGTCTCTGGACCTACTCACTGCCACAGTCATACTCTGGACCTAGTTTTGTCCCATGGAATAAATGTTGTGGATCTTAATGTTTTTCCTCATAATCCTGCATTATCGGACCACCATTTTATTGCGTTTACAATTGCAACAAATAATCTGCTCAGACCCCAACCAAGGAGCATTAAAAGTCGTGCTATAAATTCTCAGACAACCCAAAGATTCCTTGATGCCCTTCCAGACTCCCTCTGCCTACCCAAGGACGTCAGAGGACAAAAATCAGTTAACCACCTAACCGAGGAACTCAATTTAACCTTGCGCAATACCCTAGATGCCGTTGCACCCCTAAAAATTAAAATCATCTGCCATAAGAAACTAGCTCCCTGGTATACAGAAAATACACGAGCTCTGAAGCAAGCTTCCAGAAAATTGGAACGGAAATGGCGCCACACCAAACTGGAAGTCTTCCGACTAGCTTGGAAAGACAGTAACGTGCAGTATCGAAGAGCCCTCACTGCTGCTCGATCATCCTATTTTTCCAACTTAATTGAGGAAAATAAGAACAATCCGAAATTTCTTTTTGATACTGTCGCAAAGCTAACTAAAAAGCAGCATTCGCAAATGGAGGATGGCTTTCACTTCAGCAGTAATAAATTTATGAACTTCTTTGAGGAAAAGATCATGATCATTAGAAAGCAAATTACGGACTCCTCTTTAAATCTGGGTATTCCTCCAAAGCTCCATTGTCCTGAGTCTGCACAACTCTGCCAGGACCTAGGATCAAGGGAGATACTAAAGTGTTTTAGTACTATATCTCTTGACACAATGATGAAAATAATCATGGCCTCCAAACCCTCAAGCTGCATACTGGACCCTATTCCAACTAAACTACTGAAAGAGCTGCTTCCTGTGCTTGGCCCTCCTATGTTGAACATAATAAACGGCTCTCTATCCACCGGATGTGTACCAAGCTCACTAAAAGTGGCAGTAATAAAGCCTCTCTTGAAAAAGCCGAATCTTGACCCAGAAATTATAAAAAAACTATCGGCCTATATCGAATCTTCCATTCCTCTCAAAAATGTTAGAAAAAGCTGTTGCACAGCAACTCACTGCCTTCCTGAAGACAAACAATGTATACGAAACGCTTCAGTCTGGTTTTAGACCCCATCATAGCACTGAGACTGCACTTGTGAAGGTGGTAAATGACCTTTTAATGACGTCAGACCGAGGCTCTGCATCTGTCCTCGTGCTCCTAGATCTTAGTGCCGCTTTTGATACTATCGATCACCACATTCTTTTGGAGAGATTGGAAACCCAAATTGGTCTACATGGACAAGTTCTGGCCTGGTTTAGATCTTATCTGTCGGAAAGATATCAGTTTGTCTCTGTGAATGGTTTGTCCTCTGACAAATCAATTGTACATTTCGGTGTTCCTCAAGGTTCCATTTTAGGAGCACTATTGTTTTCACTATATATTTTACCTCTTGGGGATGTCATTCGAAAACATAATGTTAAATTTCACTGCTATGCGGACGACACACAGCTGTACATTTCAATGAAACATGGTGAAGCCCCAAAATTGCCCTCGCTAGAAGCCTGTGTTTCAGACATAAGGAAGTGGATGGCTGCAAACTTTCTACTTTTAAACTCGGACAAAACAGAGATGCTTGTTCTAGGTCCCAAGAAACAAAGAGATCTTCTGTTCAATCTGACAATTAATCTGGATGGTTGTACAGTCGTCTCAAATAAAACTGTGAAGGACCTCGGCGTTACTCTGGACCCTGATCTCTCTTTTGAAGAACATATCAAGACTGTTTCAAGGACAGCTTTTTTCCATCTACGTAACATTGCAAAAATCAGAAACTTTCTGTCCATAAATGACACAGAAAAATTAAACCATGCTTTTGTTACTTCTAGGCTGGACTACTGCAATGCTCTACTTTCCGGCTACCCGGATAAAGCACTAAACAAACTTCAGTTAGTGCTAAATACGGCTGCTAGAATCCTGACTAGAACCAAAAAATGTGATCATATTACTCCAGTGCTAGCCTCCCTACACTGGCTTCCTGTTAAGGCAAGGGCTGATTTCAAGGTTTTACTGCTAACCTACAAAGCATTACATGGGCTTGCTCCTACCTATCTTTCCGATTTGGTCCTGCCGTACATACCTACACGTACGCTATGGTCACAAGACGCAGGCCTCCTAATTGTCCCTAGAATTTCTAAGCAAACGGCGGGAGGTAGGGCTTTCTCCTATAGAGCTCCATTTTTATGGAATGGTCTGCCTACCCATGTGAGAGACGCAGACTCAGTCTCAACCTTTAAGTCTTTACTGAAGACTTATCTCTTCAGTAGGTCCTATGATTAAGTATAGTCTGACCAAGGAGTGTGAAGGTGAACGGAAAGGCTGGAGCAACAAACCGCCCTTGCTGTCTCTGCCTTGCCGGTTCCCCTCTTTCCACTGGGATTCTCTGCCTCTAACCCTATTACAGGGGCTGAGTCACTGACTTACTGGTGTTCTTCCATGCCGTCCATGGGAGGGGTGCGTCACTTGAGTGGGTTGAGTCACTGACGTGGTCTTCCTGTCTGGGTTGGCGCCCCCCCTTGGGTTGTGCCATGGCGGAGATTTTTGTGGGCTATGCTCGGCCTTGTCTTCGGACGGTAAGTTGGTGGTTGTAGACATCCCTCTAGTGGTGTGGGGGCTGTGCTTTGGCAAAGTGGGTGGGGTTATATAGCCTGTTTGGCCCTGTCCGGGGGTATCATCGGATGGGGCCACAGTGTCTTCTGATCCCTCCTGTCTCAGCTTCCAGTATTTATGCTGCAGTAGTTTATGTGTCGGGGGGCTAGGGTCAGTCTGTTACATCTGGAGTATTCTCTTGTCTTATCCGGTGTCCTGTGTGAATTTAAATATGCTCTCTCTAATTCTCTCTTTCTCTCTTTCTTTCTTTCTCTCGGAGGACCTGAGCCCTAGGACCATGCCTTGGGACTACCTGGCATGATGACTCCTTGCTGTCCCCAGTCCACCTGGCCATGCTGCTGCTCCAGTTTCAACTGTTCTGCCTGCGGCTACGGAACCCTGACCTGTTCACCGGACGTGCTTGTTGCACCCTCGACAACTACTATGATTATTATTATTTGACCATGCTGGTTATTTATGAACATTTTAACATCTTGACCATGCTCTGTTATAATATCCACCCGGCACAGCCAGAAGAGGACTGGCCACCCCTCATAGCCTGGTTCCTTTCTAGGTTTCTTCCTAGGTTTTTGGCCGTTCTAGGGAGTTTTTCCTAGGGAGTTTTTCCTAGCCACCGTGCTTCTTTCACATGCATTGCTTGTTGTTTGGGGTTTTAGGCTGGGTTTCTGTACAGCACTTTGAGATTTCAGCTGATATACGAAGGGCTATATAAATAAATTTGATTTGATTTGATTTGATTCTGGTAGATGGAAAGGCTTTCCCAAAAGCCTTCAACAATTAAATGTTAACTCTCTATAAAGTAGCCTTTGCCTACCGAGCAGAATGATATCATGATTACTTGCATCAATCCAGTGGCCATTTGTTTTGCAAACTCCATCTCATGTGCTACAGAAACATCACTAACCAAACAACAGTGCTAGGTGTCTGTGCACTTGAATTAAAGGGTAAGTACACTAAAAACTCAGACCTCAAAAGTTATCTCCTGATTTGTTAAAGCATTGTTATGGAAAATCCAATATTGTAGTTTTCTATTATCAAAGTGTGACTTTTAGAGCAAAAACCTATGAATTTCTGACTCGGTTGACAGCCTCATTTATCTGTTTCAATAGCAGGCCTACTATTAGCTTACTTGCATAGTACAGGGTTAGCTTGACTGTGAAAGACCAATATGGTTGGCGGGCCGTTTGCACTACATCTGTCCCCTATGCATTTTACATTAATGGGGCAGTGCTACCACATACCAGTTCAATTGGTACAGCATTCTCACTAACAGATGCAAAAAAAATTAGGCGTGACTCAAAATGTGTTAATGAAGCAGAAACAACCTTACCATGCACCCACTAGTGGCCAATAAGATGGCGCAGATAGACATGGTCACCCTGATCATGGCTCCTAAGCAACTTTGCAGTATTTCTTTGTTTTGTTACTTCTCACATTATTAGCTCAGAACGTCCTTTGCTCTATTAGATACAGCTGGAAATAACTTTTGAATATTAGAGCGGTGGTAAATCACCAGCATTTCGACCAAAAATAAGACTTTCCTGAATTGGACCCTTTGTTTATACCCCCCAAGGCAATTCTACTTATCCCAGAGACTGCTCCAAGATGCCGTCAGTGGAGAAGAGGTATTTGGAGTGAATACCATCCACTGCTTCCGAGTATATTACTTGATAATGTTCAGTCTCTGGACAATAAAGTAGACGAGCTCAAGGCGAGGTTCTCCTTCCAGAGAGACATCAGGGACTGTAACATACTCTGTTTCACGGAATCATGGCTTTCTCTGGATATACTGTCCCCGTCCATACAGCCAGCTGGATTCTCAGTGCAAGAACTCAAGTCTTTTTGTTCACCTGATGTAGAATACCTCACAATCAAATGCAGACTGCATTACCTCCTGAGAGAATTCTCTTCAGTCATTGTCACAGCCGTGTATATTCCCCCTTAAGCCAATACCACGACAGCTCTCAAGGAACCACAGTCATGTCACCGACAGAGATGGTCGCCTCGCTTTGCGGTCTTAGGAAATTATGCAGTATTTCGTTTTTTTATGTATTATTTCTTGCATTGTTACCCCAGGAAATCTTAAGTCTTATTACATACAGCCAGGAAGAACTATTGGATATAAGAGCAATGTCAACTTACCAACATTACGAACGGGAATACGACTTTCCCAAAACGGATCACCTGTTCGGACCACCACCCAGGACAATGGATCTGATCCCAGTAGGCGACACTAAACAACGGTGCAGCAGAAGGGGCAGACGGAGCGGTCCTCTGGTCAGGCTCTGTAGACGAGCACAGCGCTCACCGCTCCCGCTCCCGAGTATACGCTCCCGAGTATACTACTTGCCAATGTCCAGTCTCTTGACAACAAGGTAGACGAAATTCGAGCAAGGGTTGCCTTTCAGAGATTGTAACATTCTCTGTTCCATGGAAACATGGCTCACACGGGATATGTTATCAGACTCGGTACAGCCGCCCGGTTCCTTCACGCATCGTGCCAACAGAAACAAACATCTCTCTGGTAAGAAGAAGGCTGGGGGTGTATGCCTTATGATTAATGAGTTGTGGTGTAATCATAACAACATACTCAAGTCATTTTGTTCCCCTGACCTAGAATTCCTTGCAATCAAATCCCGACCGCATTATCTACCAAAAGAATTCTCTTTGATTATAATCACAGCCGTGTATATCCCCCCCCCAAGCAGACACATCGAGGGCCCTGAAATAACTTTTCACTGGACTCTATGTAAACTGGAAACCATGTATCCTGAGGCTGCATTTATTGTAGCTGGGGATTTTAACAAAGCTAATCTGAAAACAAGGCACCCTAAATTTTATCAGCATATCGAATGTGCGACTCTAACTTCCGCGACGCATACAAAGCCCTCCCCCGCCTTCCATTCGGCATATCTGACCACGACTCCATTTTGTTGCTCCCAGCCTATAGACAGAAACTAAAACAGGAAACGCCCGTGCTCAGGTCTGTTTAATGCTGGTCTGGCCAGTCGGATTCCACACTCCAAGATTTCTTCGATCACGTGGACTGGGATATGTTCCGGATAGCCTCAGACAACAACATTGATGTATACGCTGACTCGGTGAGTGAGTTTATTAGCAAGTGCATCGGTGATGTTGTACCAACGGTGACTATTAAAACCTTCCCCAACCAGAAACCGTGGATTGATGCCAGCATTCACGCAAAACTGAAAGCGTGAACCACTGCTTTTAATCATGGCAAGGCGACCAGAAACATGACCAAATACAAACAGTGTAGCTATTCCCTCCGCAAGGCAATCAAACCAGCTAAGCGTCAGTATAGAGACAAAGTAGAGTTGCAATTCAGCAGATCAGACACGAGACGTATGTGGCAGGGTCTACAGTCAATCATGGACTACAAAAATAAAACCAGCCCCGTCGCGGACACCGACGTCTTGCTTCCAGACAAATTAAACAACTTCTTTGCTCGCTTTGAGGACAATACAGTGCCACTGAGACGGCCCGCTATCAAAACCTGTGAGCTCTCCTTCCCCTCTGCCAACGTGAGTAAAACATTTAAACGTGTAAACCGTCGCAAGGCTGCCAGCCCAGACGGCATCCCTAGCCGCGTCCTCAGAGCATGTGCAGACCAGCTGGCTGGTGTGTTTACGGACATATTCAATCAATCCCTATCCCAGTCTGCTGTGCCCACATGCTTCAAGAGGGCCACCATTGATCCTGTTCCCAAGAAAGCTAAGGTAACTGAGCTAAACAACTATCGCCCCATAGCACTCACTTCTGTCATCATGAAGTGCTTTAAGAGACTAGTCTGGGATCATATCATAGTACCCTCCAAACTCGTCATTAAGCTCGAGACCTTGGGTCTCGACCCCGCCCTGTGCAACTGGGTCCTGGAATTTCTGACCGGCCGCCCCCAGATGGTGAGGGTAGGAAACAACATCTCCACCCCACTGCCCCACAAGGGTGCATTCTCAGCCCTCTCCTGTACTCCCTGTTCACCCATGACTGCGTGGCCATGCACTCCTCCAACTCAATCATCAAGTTGCAGATGACACTACAGTGGTAGGCTTGGTTACCAACAACGACGAGACGGCCTACAAGGAGGGGGTGAGGGCCCTCAGAGTGTGGAGTCAGGAAATTAACCTCACCCTCAACGTCAACAAAACAAATGAGATGATCGTGGACATCAGGAAACAGCAGAGGGAGCACCCCCCTATCCACATTGACAGGACAGTAGTGGAGAAGGTGGAAAGTTTTAAGTTCCTCGGCGTACACATGACGGACAAACTGAAATGGTCCACCCACACAGACAGTGTGGTGAAGAAGGCGCAACAGTGTCTCCTTAACCTCAGGAGGCTGAAGAAATTTGGCTTGGCCCCTAAGACAAACTTTTACAATTCACCACTGAGAGCATCCTGTATCACCGCCTGGTACGGCAACTGCACCGTCCGCAACCGCAGGGCTCTCCAGAAGGTGGTGCGGCCTGCCCAACGCATCATCAGGGGCACACTGCCTGCCCTCCAGGACATCTACAGCACCCGATGTCACAGGACGGCCAAGAAGATCATCAAGGACTTCAGTCACTCGAGAAACGGCCTGTTCACCCCACTACCATCCAGAAGGCGAGGTCAGTACAGGTGCATCAAAGCTGGGACCTAGAGACTGAAAACAGCTTCTATATCAAGGCCATCAGACTGTTAAATAGTCACTACTAGCCGATCTCCTCCCAGTACTCTGCCCTGAACTTTAGTCACTGAGACTAGCCAGCTACCACCAGTTTAATCTACCATACACCTAAGAGGCAGCTGTCCATATACTGGGCATATTGCCCTACGTACATAGTCATGGAATGCTGGTCACTTTAATAATGTTTACATACTGTTTCACCTACTTCATATGTATATACTGTATTCTAGTCAAGGCCTATCCTATTTAGCTGTTGCTGTACATATGTTATTCTTCAGATATGCTACATATTCTATCCATATACTGTGCATATTGTCTATTCATCTCATCACATACAGTATATATAAAGCTTGCTCCAACAGTGCAGTACTAACTAACAATACACAAAAATACACACACATCTAAAAAGTAAAAGAATGGAATTTAGAAATATAGAAATATTAGGACGAGCAGAGAATAAATATATATACAGTACAATTCAAAAGTTTGGAAACACCTCATAATATCTGTGTTTTGATTGAATAAATGTGATGCTATACAAAGATAACTAACATCTTTCTAAACCAATCCTATCATTGAATTGTTGCACCCTTTACTGAAATGGATGTTCCAGTTTAAATGGCTTTGGTAGTTTCCTCCCATTGTTCTTAACCCTGGCAGTCATTGTGAATGCAGGTTGCATATGAATACAATTTTCAACTGGTAGATAGCCTAACGCTGTGAGGACAGATGCTGGGAGATGAGAAGCAAGTACATGGAATTAATATTTAATAAATAACGGAAATGAAACAAAACAAGGACAGCGTCTGGACAGGGGGAACAAAACTACATTAATGCAGACACAGGGAAGAAAGTGAGGAAGTGACAGATATAGGGGAGGCAATCAATACGGTAATAGAGTCGAGGTGAGTCCCATGAAGCGCTGATGTGCGTAACGATGGTGACAAGTGTGCGTAATGATGGGCCACCTGGCGCCAGAGAGCGCCAGAGAGGGGGAGCGGGCGCCACTCGGCGTCCCACCTGGGCGAGCCGGACTACCCGGCTGAGGCATGGGAGCCGGGCGTGGGAGCCCGACAAGCCGGCTGATGCATGACGTGGGCTGGGAGCCTGATAACCTGACTGAGGCGTGGGAGCCCGACAAGACAGCTGAGGCGTGACGTGGGATGGGAGCCTGCCGAGGCAACCGAGGGGATGAATTGGAACTCCTAATGCGAGCCAGGCCTAATCCCCCAACATCAGTGCCCGACCTTACTAATGCTCTTGTGGCTGAATGGAAGCAAGACCCTGCGGTAATGTTCTAGCCTCTAGTGGAAAGCCTTCCCAGAAGATTGTAGGCTAATATAGCAGCAAAGGGGGACCAACTCCATATAAACACCCATGATTTTGGAATGAGAAGTTCAATGAGCAGGTGTCCACAAACTTTTGGTCATGTAGTGTATGGTTTGTTTCAATTATGTTGATAATATTTGCCTTGGGACTATCTTGGTGAAGGCCACAGTACTGAACATGAAGGAATTGAACAACCAAATCTCTGTCATTAACAAATACAGTCATGGGTGGTAACTGTGCAATTCAATCGAAAAGGCAAGGCACACTGGGAAATTATTGGAGGTGTGGCTTAGTGGGGGAGTTAAATGTAAGTATACCTTACACAAAAAACTTCAGTTGTATTACTCATATGAATATAATACTGCTCACTTCAACTATTTAAGTTTCTTAAGTTAATTTTTTTTAGGTAATCGGTTTCCTCAAAATGTTTGAGAATTTATCCGGTTTTAAAGTGCACAGCTTGTTGGCCAAAGCCTATGGGGAAATGGATGGAGTTTTTGGATAAACGCTGATAATAAGGTCTGTGGTAAACACAGGCTTAGGAGATCGTATTTCTTACGTTTTGTTCTATGAAATAATCTTCATCAACAAATGTAGCTTTTTGTGAATTTTGAAGCATTTATGCAATACAAATTATTCATAAAGGTCATGTTAACTGACTGATATTATCTCATAGAACAAAAGGTATAAGAGCTCCTAAACCTGTGGTAACCGCAGACCTTATTGTTGGCGTTTATCCAAAACCCGATTCTATCCGAACTAACCAGAGGTAACTAATTTCCGGTTTGTATGACTACAAGCTGGCGAGCTCTATAAGGAACGTCGTTGAACAATGTGATGTATAGGCTAATGTTAACATTAAAATGTTTTCTGATCAGTTTTATGAGTAATGGCATGTTATATAAAAGTTTTAGGACTATGGCAATATCTATGAACATATAACCACAATTATTGGGCAAAAGAAAGTGCAAATTAGGGGCAATACCTTTATTCACTAATGAATACAAATATGTATTCTCATCGCAGAAGTATTGTGGAAGATCCGCGTAAAAGCGCGATTGAAATTGAAAAGCAATATTTCCATGTATGCTGCATGCGTCAGCTCAGTCGGAAATTACCTTTTTCATTTTAACGCAATCTTTCGCGATACTTCCGCGATAAGAATTTAATCCAGCCCTAAATCTTTGAGATTGTGCTATGCACAAAAGCGTTTGATGGCCTATAGTCTCTGATTGACTGTGTCCTACCCACACTTCTGTGCCTTAATTCCCAGTATCCCTATGTGATCTGTCCTGTTTCGCCTGGTCCTGTTTCGCTTGATTTTATACTGCACTATTGATTGATGCACTTGATTTTATGTACAGCACTACATTTTATGTTAGCCTACTTTTAATGTAAAATGTCCTTGACTGTCTTGAAAGGCGTCTGACAAATAAAATTCATTATTAGTAGTATTGTTATAATATTTCACGTGTCGTACTTTCCCATTGAACATTGACAAAATGTCAATTTTATTTCACACCTACAGTGGCGTAGGCCTAGTGTACAACTCCATCTGGCGAGTAATTCATTTGTCAGCTTTATTCACGTGCACCCTTGGATTGCAAAGGGATTTTAAATGTAAATGAGTAAAAACCCAGACTTCGATGAATTGTACCGGAATTACAGTGTATTTAAACAAATTCTAAAATATAGCCATATACAAATTCATCATGATAAAATTATCCTAGTGTAGGCGACTGTATTAAAACATAATTTCGAAATTAGGATTTAGGATTTATGCTCAGAACTAAGCATAATAGCATACATTTAGTGCTCTTGTTTTTTTGTTTTGTTTTGTTTTGTTATAGATGGCTCCCGAGTGGCGCAGCGGTCTAAAGCACTGCAGCTCAGTGCAAGAGGCGTCACTACAGTCCCTGGTTCGAATCCAGCCTGTATCACAGCCGGCCGTGATTGGGAGTCCTATAGGGCTGCGTACAATTGGCCCAGCTTTGTCCGGGGTAGGCCGTCACCGTAAATTAGAATGTGTTCTTAACTGACTTGCCTAGTTAAATTAAGGTCAAAATAAAGATGGCTCTCTCATATGCCTAATCCCTTACATATTTGTCTATTAAAGTTAGAATCCTTAGTTGCTGCATCAATGGTTGGGCTTATAAATGAACGATATATTACCATTGACTGTTGAAGAATATAACTTAGAAATAAAGGCTTCATTAACATAGTTGAACTGTCGTACCCCATCAGCACCACAATATAAACTTGTTATATTTCAACATTTGTTAACAAAGTAAATGTAAACAAATACTTTCTAGCCTCAAAACATGGTTAAAACTCGAATGTTTATATCATGGATGGTCAGTCATACCTACCTCACGCATTGAATTTGAGAATGGTTCAATTTCTCCAGGGCCACCCCTCAGATTATTTGCGAAACACAGGCAGGGTACCCCTTTGTTATTGTTTCAATTAAGGATTCCAGCTTTAACATTACATTGAAAGATAAACCACAGTGCCATGCGGCTCAATTACTTGTTATAATACCTCGATGCTGTTACATGTAATTACTTAGTAGGACTAACTATAATACGTTTTTTACAGTGTACCTGTATTACAATTCATCATTATTTATTGTAGGCTATCTACACAAGGCCTGAGTTGCCTAATAACCAAACGTAGTTCGTCTTTAGAGTAGCCTAACTATAAAGGCATCCTAATAAAGGTTTGACACTTTATCCTTAGTTTTGAACTACCCGACCTTTTTGTGTTTCTGGACTTGACCGTGTAACGGTGAGACATTTTCACGCTAGTGTTGTTCATGCGTCAGGCTATGGATATGGAACAATCAAGAGAAATGTACATGTTGTTTAAATGTCTATATCATTAATTGCAATAAAATATTAAGTTAATTAATAACAGTTTGACTTTCTAAAGTTCACGTCCAAAAGTCATTTTGGAACGAATTACAGAAGCAGTCCCTGTACACAGCTAAATTGATTGGTGTTTTGTTGTTGTTTTTCGTTTTTACTTCATTACATAGCAGGAATCAAAATGTAGGCAAATCCATGTTGAAAGTAAATTGGTTTATGTATTACGCTATAATCTCTGATAATTTGATATTTTCCCAATTGACAATAATTTCCCATTAACATTCAAGGAAAACGTTTGGTCTGTAAAATGATTTCAGTATTCGTATTGATCATGGAGCTTCATACCTATCTGGACAAATGACGGGTTGAGTCTCGTTACGCAAATGTTTACCTGTTGTTGACGATGACGATGATGAAGACTATGATTATTCTAGTAGATTATGGTTCCACCAGTTGCATCAGATGTCCTCCGTAGAAGTGAACGTTTTGTTGAATATTTTTGGAGTGAAAAAACAACATCATGAACATGTTTGTGTATTCGGAACCAAACTGGAATGACCCAATTTGTCATAGGATTAGCCCCATATCACCACCATGCTAAACAAGGCATTATGAGAGTTTACATAGTAGGCCTATCCATTTCACTGACCAGTCGGGTGCAATGTTGACACAATCCAGTGAGCTGCATCACCCTTAAAAAGTTATGTAGCCATATACACAATTCAAAAGCTACGTCTCACTTAGGGAGTTGGTAATAATGATTCTTTGTTTTGTCTCACGCACATGCTCTTCTGTATAAGAACTTAAATGGGAATATTGTCTTTGACAACAACAAAAAGTCCACCGCTTTGTGTGATAGGCTATTTGCGCAATTGTTCTAGTATTAGGACAGTCTCTCTTTAACCCTAAATGTTATTTTTCCTAAATGCATTACTCCCGCTGTTACCTGCGTTATGTCCATATTTATTTTACAGAATAATGCATTGAGCAGACTAGCCTAACGTTATATATCCTCAAGTATGCTAATTTATTTATTATGTATGTTTCATTCAACGCTTGAGTCTCACTTCCCCGAAGGTCTTCCATATTTAGAGTATTATTTGTTTGTGGAAGACTAAAATATTTGATTAGTAGTAGCAATTAGACCTATACAACGATTTACCCAAATGTAGCCTTTGACAATTTCTTTCTCTTTCGACGCATACAATCCTTAGTTGTTTTGCTAGGTCAGCGTATCTCACTCACTCAGATTTGCTACTTTATTTTTCTCCTCAAAATGATCGAAAGAGGAATGCCTTTGGTGCGTAGAGTTCAGTGCATATATTGAGGAGCTCTTGTGTGGCCCCCGGTGGCCAAGAATTTAGCAATACTTTATCATGAGTTTGCTGGATTAGCATTTTATCATGGCAAAGAACCGCTTCCCATGATCTCCAGTGTGAGCCAACGGGTTATTATTTGCTATGTAGCGCAGTCCAGTTTGTCAAGGTGGTATATGTGATAGATCTATCTATTGGCTAACATTTCACACATTGAGGAGCAATGTCAGACAACGTCAGACAAGATAAACTGATATTTTGATACCAAATTAGGCACGGACTTGTTTCCCCCTAGGCCTAAAGCTGATGAGTTCATTTAGCCTAAATGTCGCATTTATTTATAAACGTTGTCTTTTTGCGGGTAGGTCTGCTTTCTTCTTTGGTGATGTGTAATATTTTGACACGTGAATAGAAATGCTGTTTGTGATGATGAGTCATGGCGGTCCGTCGTCAGATATGTGGTGTGCGTGTGGGGCAGGGTGGGCTACAGGGGTTATGGTAATTGGCATAAGAACAACTGACATCTTAGAAGTCTAAATATTGACATCGTGCCACTGAATGACCATAGACCAACAGCCTATGGGGTCATACCACGCCGTGTGAGGTGTCTTTAGTAGCAGCTTTGTGTAGTTTCTGTCACACGGTTCTTCCCGTTCGACGTGCCACACCCTCTGAATTAAATTATATAGGAAATGGCCTGAAAAACAAATGTGGTTTTATCAGAGGTAAGGCGCCTGCGTACTGGAATAATGGCCTCGGGTAAAACAAATCTCATGTAGTGTGCACGGTGGAGGACTCCCACCATAATAAAGCCGTAAAACAGAGATGTCTGCGTTGTCCACATAAGACGAACGTATGTTTAATACTAGAATTGAGGATTATTCCGTCATTTTGTGTTCCCTATATACAGCAGACTGCCAGAGAGTTCAACGACCAAGCTCAGTATGTCACCCTCCCTGCGCGCAATGGAGAATCTTCCATGTGGTGTGATTTTGTATTCACGCGTAAATACAGATTTGTACGATATCTGGCCTTCAATTTCCATTGCAGGCCTGTCGTCATGGAAATGATGGCATATACACTTGTGTTGTGCTATCTTCTAATGGTTATTCACTCATTGTAAAGTTATGCGGCCGTGGCCCACACTTAAGGCTCCAAATCATTTTGACGAGGCGAGATGAAGGGTCAGACGCAGCTCATTCACACATTGCATGAGTATTTTCTGTAGGCTACAATTTACTTATTGTTGCCTACTATGCACATGCACTCCTATTTTCTTTTATGCTTTTGTTGACCATTGTTCTCAGATCTGCCCATATAATCCCATTCAAAGGTTTATTTGTTCAGTTCTCTGATGCAAGACGCATATAGCCTAGGCTAAATTTGTAAGTAAACATATTTTTTAAATAGGATGAATGTATTCTAACACATGCCTTTATCGGTGTTTGTCTCTTAATTGACCGCGATGTAAGCAAAATCACAATTGCAAACGTTACTGAGTTTGCGCAATAGGAAAATATCTCCAGCAGATTTAGCAGTAAATGAGAGGTTTTAGAGGGGGTTGAGGGACGTGGGAGGGTGGACCTGAAGAAGACTATACTTGAGGGTGACCCTTCCTGTTCAGGCACTGGATAGGCAGAGAGGACAACCCAAACTAGCCTACGCTGCTCGTCACAGACTCAGCGCTTCCGATTCGTAACGCGTACTACTGTGGACCGTTGGTGTGCGAGAGGGAGGGAGAGAGAGAGAGAGGAGGGAGGAAAGAAGCTTGGTGACGGACTTGCTCCTCTGGAACACTGCAATGTGCTATCACCAGGGAAGGCTTCCCGAACATCTCGACTATAAAATGTACAATAAAGTAACACCGCGCGCGTTATTTTAGCCATCTTTGCAAGACTCTTGAATCTTCCTTGACTTGTGAGTGTTTGCTTGGTCGCTAGGTCGCTAGGTCGCAGTCAATCTGAAGATAGAGACAATCCATGGAGATACTGGATAGCCTTTTCGGGCTACACATTGGGATTATACATTGAATTGGGTGGAAACTCTTAGCAAACATTTTTTTGAAGAAACTACCTCGGCTGTGCCATAGCTTCACCATATTGAAAGTGACGTTTCTGGTTACAAGGTAAATCCGTTTTTACTGTACGGAGTAGGCTACCGGGTGTCATCGTAGTTAGTGGTTCATTATAGTAATTGTTATCGCAGGTCATGTCAGTTTAGGCCCTCGTATTGGGGAAAACATCACGTCTGTTTTTGCAAGGAGCTGGGAACGCGTTTAGATACAGAAGCCGTATATTAGACCATTTTTGGCTATACGCCGTGCTCTCTGTTTATACAAATACATATATCTTACTATTTGCAGTGGTGGTAGTTGTTACCATCACCATCTAGCATCCAAGGAATACATAGCCTATAGGCTTTGTCCCGAATTTGAGGTTTTTGTAATAATTTTTCTAGATTCCCTACAAAAAACATAACTCCGGCAGGTAGCCTAGTGCTTAGAGCGTTGGGCCAGTAACCGAAAGGTTGCTGGATCGAATCCCCGAGCTGACAAGGTAAACATCTGTCGTTCTTCCCCTGAACAAGGCAGTTAACCCACTGTTCCCCTGTAGGCCGTCATTGTAAATAAGAATTTGTTCTTCACTGACTTGCCTACTTTAAAAAAATATAGGCTGCTAGCAAAGTCAGCGTTATCGAGTTTAGACACGTTATGAGTGGTCTCCTTGCTAACCATGTATCACCATTGCTATGTTTATTATTACAAGTAGCCTACATACTTATTTGTTATTGTAATCATTTCTGCTACAATTATTGCTGTCTTTATTTTCTTCGTTATTATATCAATTATAATGAAAGCCATTAGACGTATAGCAGTTGCGAATCACTACGACTCACGCGCAACCTTTGTTCAATGAAAGAGTCTCAGACTGAAATGTATTAGAAGGATGAAGACTGCGAAAATGTGTGTGCTGAGCATGTCATGGCTATTTTATTTTCACCTACAAGTCATTTCAGACGAACTGGAATTTCAATTGGCTAATGTCACATCAAAAATGTATTGAATAACAGTTATGCGCATAGGTCTATTCAGGACTGAGAATGTGACGTTAAAATGTGCTTTTGTTTCGTTCTAACAGTTGAGGCCTTGGTCTCCGGAGCTCCAGACATGGCGGACCAGAATGAAACCGTTGGGCTCCAAAATTCGCCAAGCGGTTCAGAGTCAAAGGAATTACACTCCGAGAGTAAAGCAGATAAACAAAATGGAACTTCGGGCAAATCTCCATCCTCCCAGACGACATATATTCAACAGGTCAGCGTTACTAACTATTTTGAACCTATGCGCTTCAGGTCGACAGTCTCAAGTCACTGCCTAGAGGTTGCTCTTGACCTATATGCCTATCTATTGCTTCAGAGTAGCCACATGTGAATAGTAGGCTAATATGAAATGCTATTGTATCTATAGGTTTTTGTTCAACTATAATGGAATTTATACTACAGTGCAACATTGTCCCTGTATGACACGACATAGAGTAGTATATATTACTTGTATAATGATTTGGCTAATTAAGCTTACAGAATGGTGTCAAGAAAAAGTGATATTGATATTCGTTTTACTTGTCTAATGAAGGGAATGGAGGGGATAAAAGTGTACCTCCACGAGAGGGAACTGTGGGAGAAGTTTCACGAGGTGGGGACAGAGATGATCATCACCAAAGCAGGAAGGTAAGAGAGCAGCGCCTGCTAATACTGGCGTTATGGGCTATGCGGATACCTTTTAGGAACATACAATGATTAAAATATTGTTGCCATGGTCAATGTATACATACATACACCAATATATTACTGAAATTAGTTGTGTCATGTTTGTATGCTTTAATTATATGAATTATCCATATTTGCAATACGCTTAGTCCTACATGTGAGGTTATGTTTGAATAATTATTGGTTGAAAAAAATTTCAACAAATAATTATAGCAGTTGCTAAAAAAAAATCCAAATTTAGTAATACTAATTTTGACAGCTCGGTGTCTGAAAAAGTGAATCCGTCCATGTTCCGTTTGATGTATGAGCACAGAGATGAGTGGTTTTACTTTTCAATTATGTGATAGTGAAAATGAATGCTGTATTCGTTTCTGAAAGGAGGCCTACTTTCACTTTTGTCAATAGGCCAAGAGATCGTCATAAATACATCTATATAGGCAGAGTCATTTTAAGACAGAACCTTGGCTAGATAAAAGTCAAATAAACAACACGTGGCATATACTACATGTTATATCACCTCCATTCTTGTAATCCTCTCTCACTTTCTCCATCCATTTTATTTTTGAGGTTTATTTTTCCAAATTGAATACGTGATATTCTTTTCATTCTACCCTAATGTTCGTCACGTTTGCCATATTGAAAACATTGTCAAATGACTTTTCAAGACAAAAAAGTAGGGGGGCGGAGTGTAAATCCGTTTAGCAAATCCGTCTAACGGGCCTGTTTAGAAACTCTCAAGGAATATGGTTGAGATATTCTTGTACCTGTGAACTTCAATATGCATGATGGTCGGTGGTCTCTGCTCATGTTAACAAATCGTCTTGTGGCTTTTAAGTATTTATTATTAATTTCAGTGATGTCTCAATAGCCTTCCTAGGGTACTTTAGGTTAATGTTTTTTCTCACAGCTGCATAAAGCGGTCTTTATATTATGTCCATTCATTCCCCCTTTTTGGCTTAAGACTATTAACCATCCCTCCTCAGCCCTTACCCCTTCCCATCACCCGGGCGGCAGGTAGCCTAGAACGTTTGACCAGTAACCGAAAGGTTGATACCTCGAATCCCTGTGAAGGTAAAAATCTGTCGTTCTGCCCCTGAACACTGTTCTTAGGCCATCATTGTAAATAAGAATTTATTTTTAACTGATTTGCCTAGTTAAATAAAGGATTAGTAAAAAAAATCGCCGCGTGCGACTTCTTTTCTTTAGCAATTTCTATACCATTGCTGACGTTTTACTTGTGGAAATTGGCACATCTGGAAATATATGTGCACACATCACACATGCATCTGGTTTTAGTGGGGCATTTAACGCAAAATAAGCTTCCTTAAACCGAGAAACAATAGGCCTACTCCTTCATAGAATAAATAACCTGTTTTTTTTTGTTGAAGTACATTCGCTTCTTTTGTTGCATGCGTAAAAGTATGCAGTCGCTTCCAAGCGAACAAAATATATATTTGTCTACTTTAATTCCCATGTATTTTCTTTAGTTTTATTGATTGTTGTTCTAAGCTTCATTTGGTTGTATGTATCTGACGTTGATATTCATTTTGAACCAGTGGGGTTTACACCCACCCCTAAACACTTGGAGTGTAGGTCATTCGTAGATTTGTCTAAGCTTGCTAAATTTGGAACAAGTTGTGGGCTTCTATGCAAGGCCTGTGTCAAGGTTGTAGAAGTTCATTGATTTTTAACAGTATGATTTCGGGAACTGTAATCAATTTATATGACAGGCAGGACATGATGTAGAGTTGAACAATATCGACTATTCCATAAATGTGTCAATAATCCTACATTCCCTTAAGCAAATGGTCACTTCAATCAATGATAGCAGTCATACTTTATTAATGGGAAACATTTTCACTTGTATTGTGTAACTATTTCATCGTGCTTTATTTGCAGAAGAATGTTTCCCAGCTTCAAAGTGAAGGTCACTGGATTGAACCCTAAAACGAAATACATTCTCCTGATGGATGTCGTGCCTGCGGACGACCATCGCTACAAATTCGCTGATAATAAATGGTATGTAGGACTTTTACAAAACAAGTGCCTCTTGGATCGTTCCAGGCAATTTCCAAAGCCGTATCACAATAACTACCTGTAGGCAACATATGATCACGTGAACACACTATGATACGTATTTTCAGCTCCAGAATGTTTCACAACCCAATAATGAGGCGTTTTCTGTTTGCGAGTTTTAATAGCATTATAGTGCAGTTCAGTAGCGTATGGACGGACCTATGCCCTCAGGCTACTACTATTGCATACATCGATATAATGGAAACTGTAGTCAATGTGCAATACATTATCCTAGTAGGCCTTTAAGAATGTATCCAGTTGATGTCAATACATTGCCTTATACTTCACGCTATGGAATGAGATTCATAATCAGTCTTGGGACTAAAAACCTTTTTTATTGAAATTGTATGGTTAGGCCTACGGTTTATCCCTCAAATTCTTTTCCCATGCATTTCGTAGGCCTAGTAGGCAATCTTTAGCAAACTATTCCTTATGGCTCAAATGTCTAAACGTGTTGCTGTAGGCTGTGCAGTCTAATGTAGTTTAAAATAACATTTTACCAAATCTGAAGAAGAAGAAATGGCTTTCGGGTGGAGTAGGGGGATCCTTGGCAAGTGCTGCGGAGTTGTGCTGACTACCGACTAATAGCCAAGGGCTATTTTTGTGTTTTATGCGAATTTATTATAGCGTTGATGTTTCGTATGGTGAGGGTGTAGCTCTCTTCTGACACCTCTGAGGAATTCTCTTTGCCGTCAGTGAAACGTAGCTTAAACACTATTTGTCATGTCCATCTGGTCAACAATGCCTTTTTGGGGTCAGTGGTTTTCTATTGAGAGTTTTTAAAGAGTATAATCACATGCACATAACGCTGATAATGACCTGTTCAGCGCATGTTGTCGAACTAATCCGCTCTTGGTCAACTAAGAAAATGATGTTCCCCCGTGCCAAATTGCAGGTTATTTATTGTTGGTCAACGTATAGCACGCCATAGGACACAAGACTATAGGCTTAATGTAGAATATTATATAAAAACATGTGTTCAGTTTGCATTTATTGTCACACAATAGCCTTTTTTACAAAAATGTGCCATTCTTATTCCTGTGAGGTGAGAGTAGGCTAAACAAAAATAGGCTATACGTGGACAGTATTAAAAACTACAAACTAAAGGCATTTGTCGAACCTTCAATTTCATTAACTATTGGCCTATAATGGTATAATCCTGGTAAAATCTCCAGGTTTGGACAAACCCTAGGCCTAATTCCAAATAGTTAAAAAAAAAAAAAAAATCGAAAAAGCCTTGTCTACAAATTAGGCTAAACCTGTATTTCTGATGAAAAGTGAATTATGCTTGAGGCATTTTCATAAACAGCAGTGGGAAACAGTGGGGAAGAAGGGAAAGTATTTTGTTTAAACGTTGACTTTGGTGGTGTGATTCAGGTCTGTGACCGGGAAGGCCGAACCTGCCATGCCCGGGAGGCTCTACGTTCACCCGGACTCTCCTGCGACTGGGGCGCATTGGATGAGGCAGCTAGTCTCTTTCCAGAAGCTGAAACTGACGAACAACCACCTGGATCCTTTTGGACATGTATGTTTACGGCTCTTCATATATTATGGGTTGGTCTGTAAGACGCATGCTGATTTTCGTAAGGGAATACTGTGGCTTATAATTATCTACACCACATCTGCATGCGTTAGTAAAGAGTAGAAGTCAGATGGTATCCGTTTCTTTCCTTTTAACGCTGCTCTCATTATGAACGCCCAAGACCCTCGATTTTGTGATCCATGTCTGAAACAATATAGCAAACACAAACATCCCTTACATAATCGATTTGCTTCGATGTTAAAAATTGTGCTGTTGGCTAGAGATGTAGTTCATGTGGTTCCAGGTTTGGGTGACATTGTGTCCAAATTAAACATCTAAACAGAGAATACAGGATAGGACTGATTATGATACAATAGTTATATCCTTTATAGGACATAAAAACTGCCCTATGCAATTATTAATATTTTGTTAATTGACAATCACAAGAACAATATTGGATGTTAAAGAAATTGAAATAAGGAAGTGGATTATGCACAAAATAGCCAATTTAGAAAAAAGTTAGAAAACTATAACAATTCTAGAAAGTTAAGTGATAAACTTACTCTATCCATCTCTTGAATTATGACATGAAGGAAAGTGTCAATATTGGTCACCTGCTTGTTGCTTCTACATGTATGAAGCTGATTAGAATTGCAGTTGGTTGAGCCTATTCTTTCTGCTCAGAGTGGAGCAACATTTTTTTTAATGATTTAAGCAAATAACAAACTGGATGCAAACCATAACACTATAAAGGTCAGCACATAATCATACGGTCACAGATTTAACAGCAATTTGCCATCATTGATGATAGCTGTAGTAGGGAGTATGTTGATTGGAAATCATTTCGCATTCTTTGCATGTGTAAAAGTATGGCCTCACTGCAAATCTACAGCACAATGCGTGTGATTTTGAAGTCAGCAATAGGACAGATTGTACTCTCTTTAACCATTGACCAAAGCACCTACAGCACACACAGCACTATCTATCTTCTGCCCGATCACATGACTCCTTTGGCGGTGTGTGAGAATTTATAGTGATTGTTGCCATGCCAAATCCCAGCTGGTAGAATGAAATTGGAGCTCAGTTCAGTTGGATTGTGAGCAGTGTTGTAAATTTCGGGCCAGAATGCATTTTTAATTGGTTGCAGTGGTTCCTGGCATGCCCTCTTTTGTGCTCAAAAAGTTCCATAGGATTCATAAATGAAATACTGGTGCTGGGCCAAGAGACTATTCTATCAGCTTGTTTGTCCAGCTGGTTGAAATAACTTTGAGACAATTTATAATTAGTAGTGTCAGACATGGAGTTGAAACATGTCAGTGAGGTAGGTTGGAGACAGTTAGGAGGGACCTGAAACATGTCAGTGAGGTAGGTTGGAGACAGTTAGGAGGGACCTGAAACATGTCAGTGAGGTAGGTTGGAGACAGTTAGGAGGGACCTGAAACATGTCAGTGAGGTAGGTTGGAGACAGTTAGGAGGGACCTGAAACATGTCAGTGAGGTAGGTTGGAGACAGTTAGGAGGGACCTGAAACAGGACTTTACTTTACAATTGTTTGGTAATTAGGCAGAACAGAGCAGGACCTCCCCTCCCCAGCCAGAGAGCATGCTGGGATAAACCAGTGGCTCCTGTAGGTTTCAGAAGGTTGAAATGAATGTTTTTATGACTGTATATGTTTGTAATTGAGTGTGAATGTGAGTTTACTGAAGGAATTTCAGATATTTGGTTTGATTTTTACAGTTCATTCTGCTATTGTTAAAGTTTACAATACATCTTATTGACAATATTTATATATTTTATGTTTGTTGACTCTCAATCATATAGATGGCATAATCTCAGTTCTTTGGGTTAGGTTGCTAATTGAGGCGTTAGTTTCTATCTGATACCAATAGTATGCATATAAACATATGATTACCCATTTTCAGTTTAGGGCCTCCGTTTTATCACAAGCCTCAGCTAGGGCTTTGATCTCCCTCTCAACTTGCGAAACATTTCTCAATGTTATTCATCTTCTCCCCCAATTTGCTGGTGCTGCTGCACTCGTCCAGTCCTCCCCACACATGTTTTAGCCAGGAGGGTGGAGTGTGGATATCCCACTGTTTATGTTCCAACGGCAGTGTGAGATGAGCAATAGATGATGGTGTACAACGTCTGTTAATCCAAAGGCTTCAGAAAGCCCTCTGATGTGGAGCAACTTGAAAGCAGAGGGCAGCCGCTGGGGACCCAGGCTGATCCCTCACTATCATTAAATACTATCATACAGAGTCGGGGAGAATGGAGATGCAGAGCGCCAGGGCAACCGGGCAGGGAGACAAGGCGTGTGCTGGGGGCCTAGTGGGTGGTCTGCTGTGCTCTGTGGTCACCCGTTCACAGACTGACGGACACGAAGGGAACCCCAACCCTGTCTGTGGTTCACGTTGTTGTCTGTAGAAAATGAACACAAGACTCTTGGTGTAGGTCACATGACACATAGATATCTTCAGGAGTTAGAAAACCAGGTTGCATCTAAATGTGTTAAATCAAAGCATCCCAATGGTTTGTATCATAGTGAATCTGTAAGACAGATAACTTTTACATTTGCGGTGATGTTGGCTGATGTTCATAAATGATTTACAAGTCCCTAACCAACCTCCTCTGAAGGCTTTGTGGTGGGATTGGTGAATGTGAGCATACATTCTGTTTTCTCCCACAGCTTTTATCTAATTCAGTGTTTTAAAATACTTCAAAAATACTTCAGCTTTGACCCATTGTATTTTTAATGGGCAAAATCAATATGAGTCATAATGCATTTCCAGTGTTGGCTGTTGGAATACATTCACCCATTTTCGGTTTTGAAGACAATCAAATGCATTCGACACTAACCTACTATCAAAGTGCTTTTGGAAATGTCACTGTGGATAACTATTTACTCTCTATTCTGAGGTTGAACTGTTCCATCAGCTGTGAGAATCCACGGAGGTCATGTCTTTGTAATGCCCCAGCAGTCTAGGAGGTCAGGGCATCCTCTCCCTTTTCTCTGCAGCGTGGCAACTGAAAGGAAAGTACTAAAACAACCCTACAGATAAGAGATAGGTGGAATGCTCAGGGGCAGGAGTGCAGGGGGTTCCTGAGGGGGCAAAGGAGAAAAAACCCTGTTTTGTTATCTGCAAATGTAAGTGGATTTAATGAAATTAAAAATCATTAGATTGTTCATGGCTGATGCCCATGACTCCACAGTATGTCAGACCAATTAGACTAAAGCCTGCGGATGAGATGGCCTCATGAGAAGAGTTCAGGGCTCAAGTTCAACTGGGTGGACCGCGTCTTAATGTCGCCAGTGGTAGTAGTCATCACTTAGCATTACTAGACCAGAGGGGTCAGGGCGAATGTAGGGAAAGAGAAGACGTTCACGTGTTACAATGGGAACTCATCTTTTCTGACATATGTGCATTATCATGGGATGTAAAGAGCATTTTATTGTATTACTATCATGCTCTTCAGTGATATGTTTGTAGAGTTACATATAAGCTATGCTCACATTTAGATTTTGACTGTACTTTAAATGATATGGTCAAATAAATGTACATATACTCTATCTTGGGCTCCCGATTGGCGCAGCGGTCTAAAGCACTGCATGTTAGTGCACGAGGTGTCGCTGCAGTCACTGGTTCATATCCAAAGTGCATCACATCCGGCTGTGATTGGGAGTCCCATAGGGCGGCACACAATTGACCAGGGTAGGCCGTCATTGTAAATAAGAATGTGTTCTTAACTGACTTGCCTAGTTAAATAAAGGTAAAATAAAAAGTGAATTGCTATATGAGTATTCTTGGTTTTAATAAATATTTTGTATGTTTTATATACACTGAACAAAAATATAAATGCAACATGTAAAGTGTTGGTCCCATGTTTCATGAGCTGGAAAAAAGATCCCAGAAATGTTCCATATTCACAAAAAGCTTATTTCTCTCATTCTGTGTACAAATGTGTTCACATCCCTATTAGTGAGCATTTCTCTTTTGCCAAAATAATCCATCCACCTGATAGTTGTGGCATATCAAGAAGTTACTTAAACAGCATGATCATTATACAGGTGCACCTTGTGCTGGGGACAATAAAAGGCCACTCTAAAATTTGTGTGCAATTGGCATGCTGACTGCAGAAATGCCAGAGAATTTTATGTTCATTTCTCTACCATAAGCCGCCTCCAACGTCATTAAACTGCCACTAAACTGCATACCACATGTATGGCATCGTGTGGGCGAGCAGTTTGCTGATGTCAACGTTGTGAACCGGGTGCCCCATGGTGACGGTGGGGTTATAGTATGGGCAGGCATAAGCTACGGACAATGAACACAACTGTATTTTATGGATGTCAATTTGAATGCACAGAGATAATGTGACGAGATCCTGAGGCCCATTGTCGTGCCATTCATCCGCCACCATCATCTCATGTTTCAGTATGATAATGCACATCCCCATATCGCAAGGATCTGTACACAATTCCTGGAAGCTGAAAATGTCCCAATTCTTCCAAGGTCTGCATACTCACCAGACATGTCACCCATTGAGCATGTTTGGGATGCTCTGGATTGACGTGTACGTCAGCGTGTTCCAGTTCACACCAAATATCCATCAACTTCGCACAGCTGTTGAAGAGCAGTGGGACAACTTTCCACAGGTCAAAATCAACAGCCTGATCAACTCTATATGAAGGAGATGTGTTGAGCTGCATGAGACAAATAGTGATCACACCAGATACTGACTGGTTTTCTGATCCACGCACCTACCTTTTTTTAAGGTATCTGTGACCAACAGATGCATATCTGTATTCCCAGTCATGTGAAATCCATAGATTAGGGCCTAATGAATTTATTTCAGTTGGCTGATTTCCTTATATGAACTGTAACTCAGTCCTTGAGTTTACATTTTTGATCAGTATATTTGTGTTTTATTCAAAGCACTAGCAATAGTATTTTGAGTTTATCTGAATTGTCTGAATGGGTTTAGAACTATGTTTCTTATTCTTGGTGCTGGGGACCCAAATGGTTACACATTTGCCCCAGCACTACACACCTGATTGATTCCACTAATCAAAGGTTTGTTGATGAGTTGATTTGTAGAATCAGTTGTGTAGTGCTAGGGCAAACTCAACTAAAAAACATTGGTTTAGATTTATCTGAATGTGATTTTGATCAAATCAGACTTTGTGTTTTGGTGAGATTATGCGTCAGAGGTTGCCTATTTGTCAGGAAAAAACAGAAATGGTCAAAATACAAATAGGCATACATTTCTCTCTTCAGATTATCCTGAACTCCATGCATAAATACCAACCCAGGATTCACATCGTGAAAGCGGATGAAAATAACGGCTTTGGCTCCAAGAACACGGCGTTTTGTACCCACGTCTTCCCAGAGACTGCCTTCATTGCGGTTACGTCCTACCAGAACCATAAGGTAACTCTTCGATTTTGGACGTGTTTAAGTCATTGTATTGCGTGTGTGTGTGAATAGCCTAAATTGTTGTGAATTTGTCAGTGTATCATAGATTAGTAATTAATTACACACAGTTTATAACTAATACAAACTTTTTTACTTATAGGCATACAGAAAAACCGCCTTTTTGCATCGCCTTGTCAATTGAAAGTGACACAAAACGTCACAACACGTAGAAAATAATTTCCTGGAATAATCGAAAATAGTTCAATAACATCAGAAAGTTGCTCATGCTGTAGGCTTTATTGCTGCTAAAGACCTGACGGTAAGACGCACAGCCGACGAATGAGGTCATTATCAAAGCTTGAATAATGAAACGGATAGGGTGTATCCTTTCGCAAGAAATGGAGTCCGATCTAATTATATGTCCCCATGACCAGTGACAGAACATTAGGCCCACGTCTGATAATCACCGATATCATATTCAGTCATTGGCAGATGTGAGGAAGCTGTCCTATGGGCCGGGGAAACCGCATGTCCAAAATATTGGATAAGGCGCGACCTCAAGAGACTTTTGGAAATTTCACTGACCGGTCCCGTTTCATTAAACTTTAAACTCAACGATAGGAATTACAGACACTCCTCATACATTTTGAAAGTTGTATAACTGGCCTATGAGTGTATGTTCTTTATTATGTTTGCGCTTTATTGATATGCTATTGTATATTACTAGAGAAAATGTAGTCGCCTATAGCCTGTAAGAAATAAAGTAACAGCTTGTTTTATTGTCACCAATGTGCCCAACTCCATAGGATACTGAAGCTGCAATAAATGTCGAAATAGTCCATATTGTGATTATTTTAGTCATAAATAATTAATTAATGTATGCATTTATTTTTGTTTCTTATTGAAATGTGATAATTCACAGGCACATAGACTATTACGCATGGACATGCAAGTATTATAATTTTAGTTCTACTTAAATTTGTAAATTCTAGATTAAAACATTAGTATATTTTCTTTCATGTACACTACCATACCTAGGCATACATATATTTATTGTGATATTTTCCTATATGAACTTGAAAACATTTAGATCCACTTGTTGAATGCGCTTTATTTTGGCAGCGATTTGGAGCGTTTAGAGAAGACATCGAAATAATATTAAAGATTTCGTTTTCCTCAAGTTCTGACGACTCATAATCTTAGGAGTGCTGTCCTATCGTTTCTGCGTCTGTTTAACATCCGTTTTTAACTATGTCGGAGTCAGATTTTAGTGTGGAACAGAGGGAATATGCAAGGGGGCGAGGACCCTTAATGTGTCCTGAGCCAATCCGAATTCCCAAAGACTCTGAGAAACAGGAAATTCAAATGACTGAAACTCTGGAGAAACCATTCATTATATTCAGGGAGTTTATTGAGGGGACCTGAGAATGCAACATGGGCTAATTATTATTACCAGAGCCTGCCAGACTTCCAGATAGTTTTCTGATTACGCTAACTTTTTCCACGAATACATAATCCAAGAAGGTTACATCTGCCAATTAAACTAGAGAAAGTTATCATGCCATGCATTTTGGGGAAAGGGCACTAACGCGCATGAGCAGGCGCAGCCATCTGCCGTCAATACGGTCAAACTTGACCATACTATAGGCTTGTAGTATGGAACAAATATAGCAATTTCCTTCTTAGTAAGCTATTTTGAAAACAACTCGCGTTTTCACACCTTCTGTTCTCAAATCAATAGGCAAATAGGCTACAGAAAAGCATTGGTCCTAGGCATGTTGAATCTGAACGTATAAATGTACCAGCTAATTGACTACCTCTAACGAATTATAATTGCATTATAGTAAATACCATAGCCAAATATCACATGCAATGCATGATATAAACAAATGCAGTATCCTACTGTATTATGAATGAATGTTTGTCATGGTTGCTATCTGTGGTAGTCAGGACAAGTATATCTAACGAGTTGGTAACAACTTGCTTTGTATTTAACGGGGTGTATAGGCCTATAAATGTTTCCAGAATGGTTAGGAAACTCTGTTACCCCAGGCTTGTCTAATTCTTTCATACTATCAGTGTTAATTCACGGCACTTTCTTTAATACAACCAACAGCACACTATCAAATATTTATAATATACGTTTGGAAATAGTCTTACATTTGTGTAATCTGGTATGAATTCGTCCAAGTGATAATTGATGCAACCTGATTGACGCTCAGTAATATAAACTTTTCATCAAAGTTACATTAGTGAATTAGGTTTCGTTTCATGAACATTTGCATTTACTATGCTATTCTTGCCCGCCTTTATAATGTAATATTTCACCTGAATTATTGTGCATATTAGGCTTGCAATTAAATAGGCATGGTAGGCCTAAGCGATTACTTCGGCGGTTGGGTATGCTATTTTGTTGAGGGTGTGTTACAAGTTATTTTTGCGAACATTTTGTACCACCAACAGTTATTTTCAAAATGATTGTTTTTTAAAATAGATAACTAACATTTTGAATCATTATGTTGTTGGAATACGATAAAAAAATATTTTAAAACTTCTGTATTATCTATCCACACTTTATTTTCAACATTTGCTTCTCAATGAAAATCTACATGGTGCCAAAACGCACCATGCATTAACGAGAAGCTAAAAACGTGTTTTTTCTTAACAAGAGATGTTGCACAAGGTTTCGTAGAAAGTGAGAGCCAGTGGGTGGACAAAAATCCATTCTTGTTGTGAGGCGGTAAGCACTAGACCCGCCAACTAATTAGGGCCTACCTGCCAGAAACAGCGCGCCATTCAGAGAGGGCGATCCCTGCATTCCGTTTAACCTCGGAGTCGTTACTACACTTAGAAAAAAAGGTGCTATCTAGAACCCAAAATGGTTCTTCGGCTGTCCCCTTATGATAACCGTTTGTAGAACCCTTTTGGGTTCCAGGTAGAACCCTTTCCACGGGGGGTTATACATGGAACCCAGAAGTGTTCCACTTGGAACCCTTAAAGGGTTTTCCAATGGGGACAGTCCATGGAAAATTACATTTTTGGCGTCAACTTTAGAACTGTAGCCTGATCCACTCTAATATTTATAGAGTTGTGTGGTCCAGCTATACTTTTATGATAGAAAGTGTTCATATTTAGAATTAATGAATTAATGTTGTTTTTCGGGATTAAATTGTGTGCTTACCCTGAGCACATGGTCAGGGTAAGCACACAATTTAACAGCGACCAAGTTGTACAGTAGGCCTATCATCCAAGTACTTTAAATAGCAGTGTTGAGGAGTAGTGAACTACATGTAGTTCAACTAGTAATTTAACTACATTTTGTGTTAATTGGTGGTGGTTTAACTAAATTCAAATCTAGGTAGCATTTTCAGTAATTTATGACTTTTTTGCCATGTAGCTAACTACCGGAACTACAGGCTAGTTCTTTGTGCAAAAATAAAATATGGGTGAAGTAGGCAATACTTTGCATTCTGTTTTTGCCATCAGATCTACCTAATTATCATTTGAAACATTGTTTTGTGTTTAATAGGCTAAATTACACATTTGGTGAACATATGACCCCAAAGTGACTGGTTCTTGCAATTTGTAGTATATGACATTTCAGATTTTGTTCACCAAGTAGTTTGGATGTAGTGAACTACTTTTTCAAACTAACTTTAGTTAAGTAAACTGTATTTTCTTAAGGGTAGCTTTAGTGTAGTTTAACTTCTTCCAGTGTGAAGTAATTGGTAGCTTGGTAAACTAGATTTCCAGAGTAGCTTCCCCAACACTGTTAAATAGCAGACTTCAAACCACAGGTTTTGTGAGGTTTCTCCCCAGGTGCTTATTTGAAAGGTTCAGTTTGTCACGAGACTCACCACAGCGCATGTGGACCTATGGAAAGTGTCTCATCCAAAAAGCATCATGAGGCTGATGTTCCACATGGGAGGGTAAACACGCTAGTTTTAAGTGAACATATCCTGCTATAGCCTCAAAGGACACTACAAGTCCTCACAGAATATGGAGGAAAGGAAACACAAGTATAGCATTGTGATATTAGCTTTTCTTTTTACATATTGTTGTAACTGACGGTTGAATTGTGTAACAACTTACAAATGTGCATGCTGCTTTACAGATAACCCAGCTGAAGATAGAGAACAACCCATTTGCAAAAGGCTTCCGTGGGAGTGATGACATGGAGCTCCATCGGATGTCCAGAATGCAAAGGTACAGATGTAGGGTCTTAACTTGATCACTCTTTTGTTACTGAGAAATTTCCTGCACCACAGGAAATGCATACGAGCTTTGGGATTTACTGGTCAAATTAAGAACTATACTGTACTAGTATTGTCATACTATACAAAGATAAACAGACAATTTTATATTTTACTAGGCAAGTCAGTTAAGAACAAATTCTTATTTTCAATGACAGCCTAGGAACAGTGGCCTTGTTCAGGGGCAGAACAACAGCTTTGTACCTTGTCAGCTCAGGGATTTGAACTCGCAACCTTTCAGTTACTAGCCCAACGCTCTAACCACTAGGCTACCCTGCCGCCACATTAGACAATGTAACCGCTATTACAGTAGATAAGGATTACTAACATTGTAATCAGTGTCACTTCACAAGCACCGTTGTAATCCTTCAGTCAGTGAAATGCAAACCAGATATGAGTGTTATTTTCGGTGAGCCCCACCACCCCCTGCTCCTCTCTCTCCAGCTGTGATTTAAGTGTAGTTGTTGAGCAGAGGCCAGTCTCTATGTCCCAGGGATTTCATGGCTTATCTGGCAGGGCCTTCTGAACCAATGACATCCATCTTTACCCAATATTCCTACCAGTCATCTGTGCGTTGATGATATGGCTGGTCCAGCAGCGGCATTGACCACATGCCCCTCCCCTTTATTCATTCCAGATGAGTGCTTTACGCATGCGTCCACACAGTGTGGAAAATCTGGTTTGAGACTTCCCCAGATCGCCAACTAAGGTGTTGCGTGGCCTTTCAAACAGAGCATTCCGAAATCAGAGAAAAATGGGAAAGGAGCCTTGTTTTCTGATGCTGCAGTGAAACTTTGCCTCCCATGAATTTTTGGAATGGGAGAACAGAACATTCTCTCCAGTCTGCCACCGCAGGTGAATCATTTTTGTTGACTGATTTTCCCCATCAGTAGGTGATAGGACACATTAAATGTAAATCTTGTCGTGAAATTATACTTAAGAAACTATTGGGATGTTTTTCCTTTTTCTCACCTGCAGTAATGTTTTAACAAATTGATATTGCAAATTTAATATAGGATTATCTAAGTCAGTTGATTAAGTTGGTTCATGTCACAAGATATAAGTGGAATATGCTGTAAGTGGAATAGTTCTTTTTTTTATAGACATTTGTAAATGGATTTTAATTGGCCAAAGGCCAAACCAGACTATCACTCCTAAATGCCACTGTCCTGTCTTGCCAAGTACAGTAAGCTCAGCACGTCTGGTCTTGGTTAGTATTTCCAAGGGAGAGCTTATTGCAAAACCAGGTCACTGGTTCAAAAGTAACAGTCAAAGAAATCAAAGAAACGGAAGAGGCAAGAATGGCTCATTCATGGATCCTCTAGATTAATGTGACTGGAATAAATCCCTGTCTTTCCACTAGAAACTGATCCTCTGGAACACTGTCTCTCTGTGAATCCTAAGTGGGTTTGTCTCATTGATGGTCAGTGTGGTTTGTTAGCATTGAGAAGGGTATAGTGTCCAGTCATTGGATGAAAGAGAGTGTGTATATAAGTCAGCCATGGTTAATGACTGAGGTCAGGCGCAGTCCTCAAATTGATACCAGGCTGTCAAGTAATATATTTATCTTCTTTTGCATGTGAAAATGCATTATGAATGCAAATAAATGAACAAATACTATGACGAGGATAATTAGAATTATTGATCTAGGATACTTAGGTGATGATTAAATACTAATGGCAATGATAGTAGTAGTAGTAGTATTAGTTGTGGTAATATTAGTTGAAGAAGCATACAGTACAGTAAATGTTATCATCAATTCCTAACCCTGTCTCTGTATGTATGTCTGCAGCACTAAGGAGTACCCGGTGGTCCCTCGCAGTGCGGTGCGCCCGAGGGTGGGCACCAGCCAGAGCCCGTTCAGTGGGGAGGTGCAGGGTATTGCCAACCCCAGTGGCCTGGCCTCCCAGTACACCCAGTGTGAGAACGGGGCCAACAGCACCTCACAGGATCTCCTGCCCCAGTCTGGCTCCTACCCTCTCCCACACGAGCACAGCCAGGACTACCACTGCATCAAGAGAAAAGGTGGGCCAGGCTATCATGATATATGAGCCATGCATGCTAATGAGATGTGTTGTTAGGAAGCATAAAAAAGGGAAACATAGTTGATTACTAAAGTAAAAATATGTACAATGTTTTGTTCAGCTGATAGGAGTCTACAGTATGTGTACATACTGTAACTGTAACTGTTTCCTGTCGGTCCGTAGTGGAGGATGACTGTCACTCAGGAGAGCCCACCTACAAGAAGGCTTACCTGGAGAGCTCCTCCAGCGAGGACGACCATTACTACCGTCCCGTCAGCTACCCACAGAGCCTGGGCCTGCCCGGGGGGCCCTACAGGACCGAGTCCAGCCAGAGGCAGGCCTGTATGTACGCTAGCGCCTCCCAGGGGGCCGAGCCCGTCCCCAGCCTGGAGGACATCAGCTGCAACACCTGGGCCGGCATCTCGCCCTACGGCAGCTGCTCCGTCACAACCATGCAGCCAATGGAGCGGCTGCCCTACCAACACTTCTCCGCCCACTTCACCTCGGGGCCCCTGGTGTCCAGACTGAGTGGGGTGGCAGGCCACGCCTCTCCGCAGCTGGGTGACGCCCACCACGCCATGTACCAGGGCCCCATGGCCCATCAGACTCTGGGCCGCCAGTGCAGCCCCGGGGCAGGCATCCAGTCACCCACTGCAGGTCTCCAAGGCAACGAGTACCTGTACTCACACGGGATCCCGCGCACGCTGTCGCCTCATCAGTACCACGCGGTGCACAGCGTCAGCATCATGCCAGAGTGGAATGAGAGCAGCTAAAAGGGTTTTCTTCATAGGAAAGATGATGAAGTTGTAGAAAAAAGAACAGTGGGACTTTAGATACATCTATATTTATATTTTTTAAGCTGAATACAGTATGGCAGTGCAGTCTCGTGAGATTAGTGGGTGAGCCATGAATGCCTCAAGCATTGGACTTTGGTGTTCAGAGGAAGTGGGAATGACTTTGCAGTTGACTTGTTAATGCGCCTATGGGCAAACATCGTGATGATGAGCAAAACAAGGTGGAGACAAGCATTAACCATTGAGTTTTAAGGAGTCTTATTAGGACAACTAAATACGAGTTTAAAAGCCAATGCTTTTGCATGAGGGACAGAAGTGACTTTATCAAGAGACTCCCATTTTAAAATTGTCCTGTTTTGATAGTGTATTATACATCTTGGTGCTTGAAGGATATGTTTTCTTCTTTTTCTGCTTCAAGTAGAAATCTTGTTGACCTTTATTCTGTAGATCTTTACATGCTTTAGATTTTGTGCAAAAAAAAGTTTTCATTTTGTTTGGGGCTTTTGTAGTGAAACGCTTACTTTTTAAAACCATTCTTCAGAAATTCAGAAGATGTTATTCTTTTTGTGGCTATTTTGAAAACATACTCGGTGAGTTGCTGGCCAGATTTGTCAATCAAAATTACAAAGTGCAGAAAACATTAGTACTTATACGAAAGACATTGTATTGCTCTGCTTTACTTTGAATACATCACCACCACATCCATGGATACGGGTGTGTATAACGGTGAGGTCATATGCAGTTGACAGGTCAATAAGCTGACAGTGTGTTCTGTAGAGGAAGTGTGTATCGATATCCTCTCTAACTCTGGCATGTACAACACACACTTTGACCTGGAAATATTTGGATGTGGTTTACAGTTTGTCTGGGGAAGGTGTGTGAAAAATGTACCTGGTATTCGCTTGCAACGAAAGCTAAGAAACAAGAAACCTTCTGACATAGTGGTTCTCATTCAGGCACTGCCCTTATAAGAGATATAAGCTAGAACCAGTGTAAAGATGATTGCATATTTTTATTTTGCTAATTGAAAATACCATTTTTATTAGTCTATGTTGTACCCAGTAAATGTGTGTTGTTTCTCAATCTTTTCATTTATGCTCCTACAATTTGCACTTCTCCCACGACTACAGTCATGAACTCAACTAGAGCAAACAAAGATATGTATGGTGTATGACGCCTTTAACCACGTAGAACGCAAAGAACCAGAGGCAAAGATTGATATAGACAAATAATGATAATATGAAATCATGGTCACTTCAGAGATTATACAAGACATCAGTCAAAATACACATCATCTCTGCCAATATATGGAAGTCCTGTTATATGTTAAAGGTCAGGTTTATGTATGGACGAAGACTTATTTTTAAAATGCTTGTAGTGGATAGAATGTTACTTGTCGATAGTATTTATTTTTTCCCTGTATTGTAAATCAACTTGTTCCTGTTGTATCGACAATGAAATGTGTTAGTCGGTCCGGTTCTTTTTGTTACTTTGTTATTTAGGCTAAATGTATTTTCTTTTTTAATCATCCTGCTTTAGAAATCAGGACATTCATTTACAGTTGTCAAAAGTCTAAGAAAGACAGAGATTGATTACTGTGATGTAAATAAACACACGTGTATATAGAATACGGAATACTTGCAATAAATTTAAAAGAGGATTCTGTATTTTCTGATTTGACCTGTCTTTTATTTTGATGACGCTTACTGTTTAATTGTGACACCTAACAAAACTACTTAAACATAAAACATTGAATTCATCATTTGGGATCTATAGGACTCTGTACAGAGATAAGATGTTTGACTACAGCTCTACATAGATACAGACAGCTATGCAAAACCATAAGAGACACTAATGTGATACACCAAAGTGTGGGGTAATGGACAAAAGCTCTGACCATAGACTTTTTGCTCCTTTGTTTGTATACACATCATTTTTGTTAATGCAACAAATGTTAAATCTTGTCATCCCAATGTAGGCAGCAGCAGTAAGTAATTATACATACTTGTCCCCAGCTTCTCTTTATTCAATAGATAATCCTGAGGATTAAAGGTCTGCTGTCTGGCCAACCCCTCTGAAGCCCCTCATAAATCTTCTGTCTGTCTGTCTACGTGTGTTGTGCTGGTTTTGCCCCTTGGTGCAGTTGATTGGTTACCTTAGAAGACATATTGACCAGAGTTGACCACTCCTTAATCACTGTTTTAAACCACAGCCTGATGCTCACATTGTGTTCTTTTACAGAAGAGCTTGTTGTTGATCAGGCTAATGAAGCTTAGAAGGTTCTCAGAATCTCATATGAATTACTTCATGATCAGGACCTTTTATGATGAAGTGTTCTCCCTAAAATAACACACCATTTTTTTAAATTATCTAATGGGAAGCTACATTTGGGTCCAGAATTATTGGATACCTTGATAAAGTTGAGAGAAAAAAGACTGTATAAAATAAATAATTCAAATTCTGGGCTCTATATATATATATATATATATATATATATATATATATATATATATATATATATACACACACATTGAACAAAATATAAACGCAACATGCAACAATTTCAAAGATTTTGCTGAGTTACAGTTCATATAAGAAAATCAGTCAATTGAAATAATTTCATTAGGCCCTAATCTATGGATTTCACATGACTGGGAATGCAGATATGCATCTGTTGGTCACAGATACCTTAAAAAAAAGATAGGGGCGTGGATCAGAAAACCAGTCAGTGTCTGGTGTGACCACCATTTGCCTCATGCAGTATGACACATCTCCTTCGCATAGAGTTGATCAGGTTGTTGATTGTGGCCTTTGGAATGTTGTCCCACTCCTGTTCAATGGCTGTGCGAAGATGCTGGATATTGGCGGGAACTGGAATATGCTGTTGTACATGTTGATCTTGAGCATCCCAAACATGCTCAATGGGTGACATGTATGTTGAGTATAGAGGCCATCGAAGATCTGGGACATTTTCAGCTTCCAGGAATTATGTTCAGATCCTTGTGAAGCCTTGCATTATCATACTGAAACATTAGGTAATGGCAGCGGATGAATGGCACGACAATGGGCCTCAGGATCTTGTCACGGTATCTCTGTGCATTCAAATTGCCATCAATAAAATGCAATTGTGTTCGTTGTCCTTAGCTTATGCCTGCCCATACCATAACCCCACCGCCACCATGGGGCACTCTGTTCACAACATTGACATCAGCAAACCGCTCGCCCACACAACACCATACACTCTGTTTGCCCGGTACAACTGAAACTGGGATTCATCCGTGAAGAGCACACTTTTCCAGCGTGCCAGTGGCCATCGAAGGCGAGCATTTGTCAGTTACGACGCCGAACTACAGTCAGGTCAAGACCCTGGTGAGAACGACGAGCATGCAGATGAGCTTCCTTGAGACGGATTCTGACAGTTTTTGCAGAAATTCTTCAGTTGTGCAAACCCACAGTTTCATCAGCTGTCCGGGTCGCTGGTCTCAGACAATCCCCCATGTGAAGAATCCCGATGTGGAGGTGCTGGGCTGGCGTGGTTACACGTGGTCTGTGGTTTTGAGGCCAGTTGGACATCCTGCCAAATTTTCCAAAACAACGTTGGAGGCGGCTTATGGTAGGGAAATGAACATTCAATTTTCTGGCAACAGCTCTGGTGGACATTCCTGCAGTCAGCATGACAATTGCACACCCTAAAAACTTAAGACATCTATGGCATTATGTTGTGTGACAAAATTGCACATTTTAGAATGGCCTTTTATTGTCCCCAGCACAAGGTGCACCTGTGTAAGGATCATTCGGTTTATTCAGCTTCTTGATATGCCACACCTGTCAGGTGCATGGATTATCATGGCAAAGGAGAAATGCTCACTAACAGGGATGTAAACAAATTTGTGCACAAAATTGTAGAGAAATAAGATTTTTGTGCATATGGAACATTTATGGCACATTTTATTTCAGCTCATGAAACAGGTGACCAATACTTTAGATGTTGCGTTTATATTTTTGATCAGTAAATATATAATTTTATACTAATAGAATTGCTAAGAGAAAGAGATTTTGTTTAACAAGTAATAAAATATTGTTTCGCTGTTTTTCAATACTCCAGCACCCTCCCCAAAAATACTCCAGCACCCTCCCCAAAAATACTCCAGCACCCTCCGCAAAAATACTCCAGCACCCTCCCCAAAAAGAGATTGGAGCATACATTTTAGACCATTCCACCATACAGAATCTTTCCATATCCTTGATATCCACCACCATACTTTACAGTAGGGATTTGGCGTAAACACTGTTCTTTCAAAGGCCAAATCCACCGCTGGTGCGGCAGCCAAAGTCCTCTATTTTCGCGTCATATTACCATAACACCGGTTCGAATCCAAGTGCCAATGCTGTTTAACAAACTCCAGGCGGTGCTTTGGTCAGATAACATGAAAATAGAGCTCTTTGGCCACGCACAACAATGGTGGCTTTGGCTATTCGAAAGAACAATGCATATGCAGAAAATACGTCATCACTACTGTAAAATATGGTGGCGGATCTTTGATGTCATGGGGCTAGTTAGCTTTCACTTCTCCTGGGGCTGTTGTTAAGGTAAATGGCATCATGAACTTTACCAAGTACAAGGACATTTTTGCCAAAAACCTGGTTGCCTCTGCCAGAAGGCTGTAACTTGGCAGCAAGTGAATCTTCCAGCAGGACAATAACTAATAATGTAATTTAAAAAATAAAATAATGGAAAATACAATATAACTCATTATTTGTATTATTTATTTATACAGTCTTTTATGTTAATCTTTATCAAGGGATCCAATCATTCCGGACCCCACTGTATATCAATTCACTCTGCTACGAACTAACGGTTTCTGTAAGAATGTGGATGGGGATGTGGACAAGTTTGATGTTGCGACGCATAAAGAATAAGATGCAACGCAGGGAGTGGTAATGCTCCAACAATCATTGTGAAATGGTTTTCTTGGAGGGTTAGTGGAAATATAACAGTTCATTTCACATTCCAGCACACAGATGTGTCATTCAGTACCACAGGATATCACAAGATGATATGTGATCTCTTTAACTCACACACATGCAGGCAGACAGTGTGAGAACTGAAATGTCAGTGACAAAACAGTCTAGACCCATTATCTTAGCCTGGAATTAATTTTTCTGCTTCCTGTAATTCCATTGATTGGTGCAACTCCTGTGAATGTGAATGTGTAAACACAGGACACTGATAGACACACAGTATTTTCCCTTGACAGTCCACAGGAGCTCAGAGCAGATATTTTCCACCACTGTGGGAGATTAATTCATATGTTCAAACGAAGTGGAAAGTATAGACGCTGCACTCTATCCCTCCCCTCTCTCTGACCCTGTCTCAGTCTCTCTCCATCCTCACTCTCTCTTTCTCTGCCCCCCCCCATCCCTCATATACCTCTCCCCTCTTTCTTTCTTTCTCCTTCCTCCCTGTCTCCCTGAGGGCAGTCCAATGGCCAACCACCCTGACCCTGGCCTCCTTTGATGTGAGTGATGTGACCCCTGCTCACTACCTGCCCCTACACAGCCAGCCTTATCCTCCCTGAGAGCCGCAGCGCGTCCCACTGCAACACAGAGTCATTAACCCCACAGCCCCGGGCCTCCACTCTGCTGCATCCACATGATGTATCGGGATGCCCACCCGCCACCCCACGGCCCACGCATCATCCTCTCATTCACCCAAACATGCACGAGTGGGCGAGCCCGGCCAGAGAGGATGATGCAAGAGGTTTTTTAAACATTTAAAGAAGGAGGTCAGCTTCAAAGGGGGAGCCAGAACCTTTGGCCACTGGTTCAGTTATCATAGGTCAGTGGTTGAAAGGAGAGAGATACGTTGGAGGGAGAAGGAATGAATGTCTAATGAACTGAAAGACTGAATGATTCATGTATCCTAACACTGGAACGTAGCTGGTTTACTTAGATGATGAGCATATAGGTTTGGAGATAAGGGAGCGAAAGTATAAAGAAAAGGAAAGAGAAAACAATGCACACGAATCGCCACTGGCTGTTCAGGCTTAGCTTCTCTTCAATACGCTCAGGTAGTTATATTGGTATTGGTCGTAGAATTACAGAAATGCAGTAGCGTAGAGAAACCCACAACACTGCCGATCCAGCAGACATGTTAAAAAAGCAGAGTCCACATAGAGTCATGATGAGTCCCTACCTCAGCCAAGGCAGCATGTAGCCTTGTGGTTAAGAGCATTGGGCCAGTAAATGAAAAGTCACTGGTTCAAACCCCAGAGCCAACTAGGCAAAAAAATCTGACGATGTGCCCTTGAGCAAGGCATCTAAGCCTAATTAGTCCTGTAAGTTCTTTAGATGAGAGTGTCTGCTACATGATGTGAAACCAAAATCATAGTTGGGGTGCTCCACATGACAAAGCAGAGGAGCACAAGAGCATTCCTACTGGGAAAAAAACAAGGGAGAGGATGACTTTTTTTTAGAATGTACTGAGATGCTGCTCACCAAAGATGGATGGAGCAGTTAAGAAAGAAATCCATCTCGTTCTAGAGTCACACATCTGCTTTGAAAAGGCAGCCTGAACCACACTGTTGCAGTCTTCAGAGGAATCATTAGAAACTGGGAGCTATTCCTTGTCTGACCACAGTATCAAAAGGACTCTCCCTGCCAGTGAAGAGAGAGAAGCACTCTCACACCTAGGGGCTGTGCCTCTATTTGTACCTGAATCTGGCCTTCACGAAAGGCGAGGCCTCGTTCTGTTCTATTCTATTCTACTCCACTCTGAGCAGGCAGGTAAGAGAGAGGCGAGTTGCGAGCTCTCCTTGGCAGGATCCCAGGGCACATGTTGGGTGGGAGTGGGGTCTGGAGAGAGCCCTATATCAGATAACATATTTTCTGGTTCATGTAAAGACGTCGGGCGTATCAACAGAGACATGCATCACCGTGATGGGGCTTCATCATCTGCACAGGGCCTTGGGCTCTGGCTCTGTGGCCAGCCAGTGCTGAGATGGGAGCGGAGGCCCTCCAGCTCCCACCATTCAGTCTTTCAGCACCAGCCCTGGCCAGAGTCCTTCTCTGGGGGAGACAGGGGAGGGAGGTGGGGTGTTGATAGGGTGAGAACCAGAGAGTGTCACAGCACTAAGAAAGTGGGATAAAGCTGCTAAGCCTCCCCGTACAGTAGCGTAGAGCTTTCAATAAAACTCCTGCCAGGGTGTTTTCCTCCAGTACATGGCAGAATCGGAACACTAACACATTGCAATACAGTACTGACAGAATACAGAATGTAGAGGAATACAGTAGCGGGAGTGGTTAGAAAGGGGGAAGGTGAAGTGAATTCTATTCTACTTTTATATCTATGTTGGAAAATGTGCTGTTATCACTAAAATGCATATTAATAGAAAGACCATATTATGGGTGTCTGAACATGAATGTATTTAACCCTTTACACTCGTGGGAATTGGCCTATATGAATAGGTTTAAATTGAAATGTTTCTTACAGAAGAAATATGAAAAGCATATGCATAACAATGCTAGGAATTGAAAAGGAACAGTTTGGAGATGATGTGAAACTTATTAGACCAAAGGTAAGGACACAACATTTCACCTGACACAAGAATGAATCCGAACGTTACACTGTTGATTTTATGTGTATTTTACATTTACTGTACTTTTCGCCGCATTTGTTCATAACGAAATCTGAAAATACTCTGGATACATTCTGTCACATGATAACAATATTGGAAAATGTGGGTTAGGTGCAACATAAGACAAAGGAACTACAAGGGTTTGAGTGAGAGGACTAACTGGTGTCTCCAAGTGTCCAAACACCTCTCCAAAGTGTGAACAGTTCCTAGGTCATTTCAATCCCCTTTAATGACTCAAAGAAGCATCTTCAACTATGAGCTCTCCTAGCTGTGCCATTGAGGAACTAGAGAAAGCATACTTGCAGTTTTGTTTGGAACACAACCCTCCAATCACACAATTACTGTTGTTGTTTATGCAATCCAAACACTGCCCATTATAAATCACAATCTGGGTCAGGTGGGCATCATTTGAAAGTCTGTTATATTGCCAACATGACTAGCTACGTTCTAAAATATGATACTACACTGTTAGGCTTTCACAATGCAATTCAGGGAAACAGATCATCATTTTGGTGCACATAGAAAGGAGTCATGAGTGCATTCAGGTGTGTGTGCCACAGTGAAATTTCTTCACAATAGACAAACACAGGCTCATTCTGTTCAGAACAACTCAGGGTATGATGACATGTCATCTTGTAACTTTTAGTACGTCAAACATAGTGACTGTAAACATTGACGCTGTCTATGACATTAGTTTTATTATATGGAAATGTGAAGAGCACATATGGACTCACGGGTGTTTGGGTTGATTGTATGACAGACATCAAAGCTGTATTTATTGTAATCCTCAACGTCTGAAATATCCCATCAATATTTGCTAAAGTTGCCCGATTAGCGGGAGGGATGGGTGCTCAGGTTCAGAACGTCCGTCAGTCAAAACCCATAAAACTGTGAAGCGCAGAGACAGAGCTCTGACGTCATGTATAGCATGTTACTTTACAGCCACTGCGTTCCAATTTAGGCATTTATCAGTGCCCAAATCTGTCATTTTCAACCCCTATACAGGTACAAGTATAAAAGGCTACCTAAGCGTCTAAGCCTTGGGAATTGTTTTAAGATGGTCATACTGTACCATGGATCATTTAGCTATTTGATTTGGAATTTTAGGACCCTTGAGACAAGTCTTGTGAAGCTTGTGGGAATCATAGAGCAAGCGGAGAACCCATTCGTGTTTGTGAGAGTCTCAGCTTTCGATGGTGGGGTCATTTTCAATTGTAGCTCCAAACCATTAAGACTTGACAGATGTTTTTGTGAGAAGACCTGTTCAGAGTTGGGACAGCGTCAGCTACTTGAAACAAGTCTGTGAAGCTTGTGGTCCCTTGAGAGCTTTTTTCTTTACATTGCTATTTACGCAACTTAGCTATTTATTATCGTAATCAGCCACATCAGTGGAATGCCCAACTGTAATATTATATAAAATCTCATTTGAACTGTAAAATGTTTGGTTGAAAAAAGAAAAAGGGACATATCGATTTATCATTTACTCAGTTGCGTCATACTAATGATTTATTTTTCCACTAATATCACAATAGATGTTTATTTAATTTGACCATGATGCTTTTATCATACAAAAATAATTTTCAAAGACTTGCCATGACAGACCATTTTTTTTAAACGGGCAGCGCTTGGCTCCGACAGTGAAAGCTCTGTCTACAACAAAGAGATAACCAAGAATGAGTGAAATAATGGCATTTGCGCATAAAGGAAATCATATCAGATTTTAATGTATGGCTAATGTCAGAGCGGTCTCATCCATCCTTGTCATGGGGAGAGTAGGTAGGCTAGGCCATGGGGGTTTCAAAGCCTAATCTGGGCCAGGCTGTAAAATGGCTTCCAGCTGTCTCATCATTAGAGCTGATAAGGCACCCTGGCTCCCTCCACTCTCTCTGTCAGAGGTAGGAATTAAAGGTAGAATCCTGAGGTAAGGGGCCCCACACAGAACAGCCCACTGTCAGTCTGTTGGGAAGTAAAGGAAGGTCTACAATCGTGAGATAAGGGGCCCCACACAAGATAGCACAGAACAGCCCACTGTCAGTCTGTTGGGAAGTAAAGGTAGAGACTCCTGAGGTAAGGGAAAACACACAGCAGAGTACAGTCCCATGTAAGTCTGTTGGAAATTAAAAGGCCTAGAGTCCTGACGTTTTTGATTATTTTATTTTACCTTTATTTTACCAGGCAGGTCAATTAAGAACTAGTTCTTATTTACAATGACAGCCTGGCAAGAGGCCTCCTGTGGGGAAGGGCCAACATTGAGCACAGAACAGTACGTTCCGTAAATCTATGGGATTTGAGGTGAAGTCCTGAGGTAAGGGCCACACACAGTACAATAGACTATATCTCTCCACCTGCCTATCGAGCCCATATTGCAGTATCCCATATTCCACTGCCCCATTGAGTTTGTGAGGATGCTGCTTTGTTTTGTTGAGAATGACTTATTCATTACTTTCGGTCAGTGTCACTTTTCCTACTTTTCCCCCAGGTTTTTTAATTTTCCTGGTAAAGACTGAGGTAAAATCTATGTTCACAACTTTTTTACATTATCATCTATTTTCTTCAAGCCTTTTGATACTGGGTCTGTTTTGTCTGGAAGTGACTGTTTAGTCTCAGAACAAGTAAACAAACAGGGGTCAACTGGGGTCAAATAATTGTCTGCTGTGGGAATCCGCCTTATCACTTGACAAGGATGCCTATCATTTCCATTCAAATGTACTCATCCTTTTTTCTCATCGGATTCAGAGTGCATTTATGACAACAGCAGTTCAATAACCACTATTGACAAAGCTACAACATATAAACTTCCATTGTATTTTGATTAAGGGGCACTGATTTCATGTCATTTGAATTGACATAATTAATTCAAGGGGCCTGTATCGAAAAAGCTGTCAATAGTACATGTACATAGGTATAACGATCAGGCCACTGATCACATCTAATCCGATGCCAGCAGGACACACTGGATGGAAGTAATCTGGTCACGTAAAGCTGTCTGTTGATGGGGCACAATTGTGACAGGTGTGGACGGTGCCCTCCTGCAAAGGTCAAAAAGGGGCCACCAGGCTATTGGAAAAGCCCAACTGAGGATAGGGGAGCTCTACAGGGAGCCCCATAACCCCCGCCTGGGGATCAATAGAGTGGAGTTGCCCAGGGGAGGGCACAATCTCACCTGACCTTCTAATCCTACACAGACAATGCCCCAGTTCAATGAGTAAATGTATGGCATCACGTTTGATTAAAACATTTTTATTTTTTATTTTTCATGAGTCCAACTTTTCATTTAAAAAAATACTGAGAGGAAACAAATACTGTAAATACTGTAAACAAAAAGGAATCAAAAGTAAAAGCCAAAAATAAATTATATCATTGCTAAAAAAGGAAATCGTTAAGATTTCAAATCACAGTCGTTGAAGTCTCACTCCAAATGTATTGCCCAATAGTAAGCAATATCATCCCCCCCCCCCTTCTAAACCCCACATCAACATTGGCTCAAAGTAGACAGCACTGGGCCCTAAACCCTCAGCCCAGTGATGCCAACTTAGCAATTTTGTTGCTAGATTTAGCAACTTTTCAGAGTACCCTGGCAACTTTCTTTTCAAACAGCACCTAGCAACAAATTTAGCTACTTTTAAAAATGTATTTGGAACTTTTAGAAACTTTTGAAAAGTGACTCAAACGCTAAAATCCATTTTCCCTCTAAATGACCCAAAACCGATTTTCACTGTCACACACTCAGTCACAAAAGTGGCTGCAAAAGTGCATTGTGAGTGACGTCAGCAGCAGGCGCTCAGCTCGTGCACAGGCAGCAGCAGGCCAGCAGCAATTTCAGCAAATTGCAAGTCATTGTTGGCTGACTGCAGCAGCAGTAGTAGGCGTTCCACGAGACAAACCCAATGAATATAGTTGGTCACAAATGTTTGATCTTGAACAGAACTTACAACATACATGTCTCAATCAAAATTGTACAGCCAGAAGTACAGAAAAGAGTGGGAGTCTGTACCTGAATTTAAAGGGTAACTGAAGCCAGTAATTGGGGATGATTGTCGGGCATACTGTGTGTACTACAAATCAGATATGCTTGCAAAAATGTATGACATAAAAAAACATTGTGCTACAGCAATGTATATAAATAAATCAAAACCGTACAACCCCGTAACACAGTCTAGATTACCACAGTTGGTTAAGAAAGTGGATAACTGCAAAAGCGCAGAAGCTACTATGGAAATGGCCATTGAGGAGCATTGTTCGCTGCTAGCATGCGACCATTTAGGTATGGCTTGCAAAGCTGCCTTTTCAGATTCTGTGGCAGCAACACATTTCCAAATGCACCGCACCAAGAGCACAGAAATGATTAGGGGAGTACTGGCTACTTATTTTCTCAAAAGGGTAACATCAGATGTGGGGGATGAGAAGTTCAGTCTCTTTTTGGATGAGTCCACTGATGTCAGTGTCTCGAAATACCTGGGTGTGGTGATTCGGTATTTCAGTGCTAAAAAAATAACCGTTGTGTCCACATTTCTTGGGCTGGTTGAATTGGAGGGGGGCGATGCCAGATCAATAGCAAAGGCGGTAGTTGAGTGTCTTGAGAAGTGTAACCTTAAAAAAGAGAATCTTCAGGGTATTGGTACTGATAATGCGTCCGTGATGACTGGGGTGCACAACGGGGTGCACAAGATTTTAAAGGAAGAATGTGCATTGCCCAATTTGGTACTCATCCACTGTGTGTGCCATTTTTTACAATTGGCTGTCTGCGCAGCATCCAAAGAAACCATCCCTAGGAGTGTTGAGTACTTAATCAGGAAAACCTACAACTGGTTTTCGATTTCACCAAAACGGCGCAAGGCGTACAAAGCAGTGTATGCCACCATTAATTGTGGCCAGAAACCCCTGCAGATCACCAAAGTGTGTGCCACACGTTGGCTATCGATTGAGCCTGCGGTAACTCGTATATCGAGCCAGTGGGAAGAACTGAAACTCCACTTTGAGGTGACCAAGGCCAGTGAGCATTGCTACATGGGGAATGTGCTCCACGCCATGTACATGGACAAGACCAACTATGTCTACCTGACATTCTTGAAATCAATCCTGTCCGACGTACAAGTTGCAGTGAAGTCATTTGAGGGAGAGCAAACAGATCCTGTCAAGCTTTAGGACAATCTGGTACACCTCTTAACATCAATTTGCAGCAGAGTAGTCAACTCTATGGCAAAAATGTATGTCCTGAAGGATGCCATTGATGGACATCTCAGTCCATCACCATTCCTTGGGTACCTTTTCGAGAGCACGTTGTACCAACTCAGTCTTGCGCCAGAGGACAAAAAGGTAATTCGGAGACGGTGCATCAACTACATTGTTGCTTTAAGCAAGGAGCTGCAAGCAAGGCTCCCAGACAACCTTGAAGCCTTGCGAAACATGGCCTTGTTCTGTGTTAAGAAAACGCTAAAGCACAATAAAGGCACCACTGAAATTATTAAAGTAGCTGAGCTACTGGAATACCAGCCCCAAACAATTGATAAAATTGTTTCCCAATGGAGAAACATCCATCTGTTTAGTGGGACTCAACTGAAAATACAGTCGAGTTTTGGAGTGAAGTCAATAACTACACGGACTCTTCCGGGTCAAATCCATTTGAAGAACTGTGCAAAGCTGCACTCGCTGCCCTCTCCTTGCCACACTCAAATGCGGAGGTTGAACAGCTGTTCAGCCAAATGAGTGTGGTCAAGTCAAAGTTAAGAAATAGAATGTCACTGCACACTCTCAACTCCATACTCCTGGTGCAGTATGGACTGAAGCTGGCTGGTGATACCTGTTACCAGCATAAACTACCAAGTGAAGTTGTGCAGCAGTTTGGCACCACAGCAGCATACAGCTTTAAGGCCACTCCATCCTCTACTGCTGGTTCCAGCTCCGTGACAATGCAGTTGGACAGTGAAGATGAAGAGGATTTCCTTGACAATCTATGATTCATCCTATTTACAGTATGTATGCAAGGAGTGGACTTTCTGGATCTGGCGGAGACACACAGCTGATGGTGGCAGTGTGTACTGCAGTGTGTGTGAGAACAGTGGCAAGATCTGGAGGAAACCATTGAGCAGCTAGCCAGCCAAGCAGCACAACAACCTGGAGAGAGCTGGAGAGAGATGCCTAGCGCACACATCATTATTTGAGTTAAGTTGCTTGTTCAATAAGATAGCATATATACCTTGTTATTAGCTTGTACCTATAATTGTTGATCAGTTAGGTAGCATGTTAACTACCAATACACTGCTTAAAACTATAATTGTTCAGAATGTGTAGGTTTACTAGTTGAAAAGGAAATAAATCAAATGTAATTGTTCAATAATGTGTAATTGTTTAATAATTCAATGTGTTGTGTTTAAAAATGAAAATATCTGATCATATAAAATGTGTTGTGTTTATATTACTTTTACAAATAAAAATATATGATAATAAACAAACAAATCTAAACTAACAAATGTCAAATCATATTTTTTGCCGAGATGGCTAGTCAATTTGAGTAACGTTATTGTGTATTCTACGTATGATGCAGTTTTACGTTATGACATAATGACGTCATTGTAATATTCATATGTGAATACATACTGAATTATAATTGGATGCATTTTACCGCCGTATCCTACTGTGCAGTGATTGGTTAAGACCACCCAGACGGTTAGGGCATCGTCAGTTGATCGTGGTTGGAGATAGGCGAACATGCAGTTGTAGCTAGTTAATAAAGAGTTATGTTAAGAAACATCCTGTAGTTCTGCGTTTTATTATTTGTACAAAGCGTACAAAACAAGACATGGTGTCAGAGTAAATGGTCTTAAAATATGGATTTTTCTGGAGTTCCTTCACCTCGAATGGACTGGGAGTCTACAAACTTACCCGATGCATGGCGTAAGTACAAACAGCATGTGGAGCTAATGTTCACGGGTCCTCTGAAGGAAAGAGGAGAAGAGGAAAAATGTAGCTACCTGCTCCTCTGGATCGGTGAAAAAGGGAGAGATATTTACAACACATGGACACTTACCGAGGCTGAATCAAAGGTACTGAAAACATACTACGATCGTTTTGAAGCATATGTTGTGCCGAAGACTAATACAATTTTCGCTACGTACAAATTCCATGAGAAAGTACAGGGAGCTAGCGAGTCATTTGAACCGTTTGTGACTGAGCTGCGTCTGCTTGTGAAAGACTGTGATTATGCAAACAAGGATGAGATGGTCAGGGACCGTATTGTATTTGGAATACACTCACCGCGAGTGAGAGAGAAACTTTTGAATGTTGGGTCTGAGCTAGCACTGGACAAAGCTATCGACATAGCCAGATCTCACGAGCTAGCACAGGCTCAGATGAAAACCATTTCGCGCCGCAGCACGAGCGCATCACGTGAACAAGCAGTGCACGCAGTCAGGTAGACATCAAAGCACACCTCCGGTGCCCAGAGAGCGCGTTTCAGAACGGAGAGAGACATAACTCCAAAACAGAGCGACACAGACTCAAAACGCCCCAAAACATGTGGATATTGTGGATACAAAGTGCATGGCGAACAAGGAAATTGCCCAGCTAAAGGCAAACAGTGTACTAAATGTGGTAAATGGAATCACTTTGCAAAAGTGTGCAGAGCTTACCGTGGAAAAACAGTACACACAGTGAGTGAAGATGAAATGTCAATCAAAGAGTCAAATGATGATGAACTGTTTATTCATTCAGTGACACAAAAAAGTCACATATCAGAGACAGAGCAAGCCTTTGCTGACATTGAGATAGGAACACAAGGCACAAAGCTAAAGTTCAAACTAGACACTGGTGCACAAGTAAACATTATTCCTCTGAATAAGTACCGCAGCTTGACATCTGAGTGCGAGCTACAGCCCACCATGCGCAGACTGACTGGTTATGGTGGTGAACAGCTCCCAGTAAAAGGCACATGCACTTTCAAATGCAAATACAAGGAAAGTGGCATGATGTTGGACTTTTACGTTGTTGACACTAGAGCACTGCAGTGCTAGGTCTTAAAGCATGTTTAGACATGGACCTCATCAAGCTAGTTTTATCAGTAACAGCACCAGTAGAGACAGGAAATGTACTGGAGGAGTTTGCTGATGTCTTTACAGGAATAGGATTATTCCCAGGAGAATGTACCATTCACCTTGACCCAGACGCAACCCCTGTGGTCTACCCCCCGAGAAAGATTCCCCTTGCTCTCCGTGCCCGTCTGAAGAAAGAGTTGGAGAGCATGGAACAATCTGACATAGTCACCAAGGTTACAGAACCGACCGACTGGGTAAACGCGTTAGTGGTGGTGGAGAAACCACGCACAGGCAAGCTCCGAGTATGCCTCGACCCAAGAGACTTGAACAAGGCTATCAAACGGCCCCATTACCCTTTACCGACGCTAGATGGCATCACACACAAGCTAGCGGGAGCACACTACTTCAGTGTCATGGACGCTAGATCAGGCTACTGGGCTATCAAGCTCACAGAATAGTCATCTAAGCTCACAACATTCAACACACCGTTTGGACGCTACAGGTTCCGTCGCCTGCCTTTTGGGATTATCTTAGCCCAAGACGAGTTTCAGCGAAAGATCGACGAAGTGTACGAAGGCCTCGACGGAGTTGTGGCAATTGTGGATGACATCCTTGTCTATGGTCGAACCAAAGAGGAGCACGACCGAAACCTCCGCGCGATGCTGCAAAGATCCCGCGATAGAGGAGTCCGGCTCAACCCAGAGAAGAGCACAGTCGGCGCTACAGAGGTCAGCTACTTCGGACATCTTCTCATAGCGAATGGAATCAAGCCAGATCCACAGAAGATCACAGCCATAAAAGAAATGGAGCCACCAAAAAACCGTGCAGAGCTGGAAACAGTGCTTGGCATGGTCAACTACTTATCCAAGTTCGCACCCAGCCTCTCCAATGCTAATGCACCCCTGCGTCAACTGCTAAAGCAGTCCAGTGAGTTTCTTTGGGACAAGCAACACGACATTGCTTTCCAGAATGTGAAAGACTTGATCACGAGAGAACCAGGACCAATCCTTGCCTACTACGACCCCAACAAAGAGCTCAGACTGCAAGTGGACGCGTCGAAGTATGGACTAGGTGCAGTGCTACTGCAAGAAGGAAAGCCCATCGGCTACGCTTCCAAATCTCTCACAGACTGTGAAATCAACTACGCTCAAATTGAAAAGGAGCTCTATGCCATTCTGTTCGGATGTAAATGTTTCCATCAGTACGTATATGGACGACAAGTCATTGTGGAATCCGACCACAAGCCCCTTGAGTCAATCATGAGGAAACCACTAGCTGCAGCCCCACCAAGGCTACAGAGAATGATCCTTCAACTACAAAAATACGACTTCACAATCACTCACCGTCCAGACAAAGACATCCCTGTCGCAGACACACTCTCCAGGAAGTTTCTTACCTACAAGGACAGCAGACTCAGTGAAGGCATGGATATGCAAGTACACACTGTGTACAGCAACTTACCAGTTAGTGACACAAAACTGAAGGAGATCCAAGCAGAAACAGGAAAGGACTCTCAACTCACACAGCTGAGGGAAGTCTTACAGGATGGATGGCCTGAGGAGAGGAGAAAATGCCCTCAGAGCGTCTCAGAATTCTGGAACCATCGTGATGAACTATCACAGATCAACGGAATCATTTTCAAAGGAGAGAAAATCATTATTCCTACCAGTCTCAGAGAAGAGATTTTGACAAAGATCCATGCTGGACACATGGGCATGGAAAAGTGCAAACAGAGAGCACGGGACATTATGTTTTGGCCTGGAATGTGCAAACAAATAGAGGACATTGTTGGTAGATGCACCATCTGTCTTGAAAGACGCCCCTCAAACACCAAAGAGCCAATGTTACCTCACTGTATCCCAGACCGACCCTGGCAGGTCGTGGCAACCGATCTGTTCACCTGGAACAACGAGGACTACATCGTAACAGTGGACTACTACAGCAGATACTTCGAACTCAACAAGCTTCACAGCACCACATCTGCAGCTGTGATACACAAGCTAAAAGCAGCCTTTGCCAGGCATGGCATTGTAGAGACTTTAATATCTGACAATGGGCCCTGTTACAAATCAAATGAGTTTGAATCCTTCACAAAAGCATGGGAGTTCACACATGTCACCACAAGCCCATATTACTCTCAAAGTAATGGCCTTGCTAAAAAATCTGTGCAGATTGCTAAATCACTCATGGACAAAGCAAAAGCAGACAAGAGAGACCCCTATCTCAGTCTCCTTGAATACCGCAACACTCCAGTTGACAACTTCAAATCACCAGCCCAGCTGTTGATGAGCCGCAGACTTCGCTCAACCCTTCCCAGCACCAACCAGCAGCTGCAACCTGAGGTCGTCAGCTACAATGAAATGCATGGAAAACGTGCACAGAGACAACAACAACAAAAGCGATACTACGACAGGTCAGCTAGACCACTGCCACCACTGATCGACGGAGAGTCAGTTAGAATCCAGGAGCATGGCCTCTGGAAACCAGCAGTCGTCATCCAGCCAGCTGACACTGAACGTTCATATCGCGTCCGCACAGCAGAAGGAGCAGTGTACCGCCGCAATCGTCGTCACTTACTGAACACAAAAGAACAACACACTGATGAGATGAACTGTTCCCCTGAAAGAGAACGTGATGGACTAAACACACACACAGCACAACATACACCATACTTACCTGCAACACCACAAGAGCTGTTGACTGACACAGAAGCATGCTCAACATCATATCGCACAAGGTCAGGAAGAGAGGTCAAGCCCAGAGCTGTCCTCGACCTGTGAAATGTCAAAGGGTGTAGGCGGATCGCTGCCCTAAAAGAGTTCCAGACTGTAAACTTGTTATTGAAAGTTCACTTGAAATGCTTTGGTATTGTATTTGTTTGAAATGTTAAGATGTCATTTCTACAGTGAAAGCTGAGTTGCTGAGAATCCCTTGTTCTAAAAGTAACAGTATGTTGGATCATTGTTTCAGAGTCTATGTTGATTCAGTTGGTGTGTTATGCAATATAAATGGTTACTTACCTTGAGTTCAAACTACAGAGCAAGTATTCAAAAGAAAAGCTTAGAATATGTAAACATTTGTATTTTGTTTTAAAAGAAGGGGGATGTAATATTCATATGTGAATACATACTGAATTATAATTGGATGCATTTTACCGCCGTATCCTACTGTGCAGTGATTGGTTAAGACCACCCAGACGGTTAGGGCATCGTCAGTTGATCGTGGTTGGAGATAGGCGAACATGCAGTTGTAGCTAGTTAATAAAGAGTTATGTTAAGAAACATCCTGTAGTTCTGCGTTTTATTATTTGTACAAAGCGTACAAAACAAGACAGTCATAACGCCATGACATCACCACGTCATTTAGCAACTTTTAGCAACAAATCGACCTGCCTCTAGCAACTTCCCCTGAAAATTAGTTGGCAACACTGCCTCGGACCTTGAATGACGTTTTACATCGTCACATCTGAGTGTACCAAATGTCACTTGCCCAAGCGAGGGAGAGTGATGATCGGAGGCACAACGTCCTTGGTGGAAATCTTGAAGTTGAGCTTAAAAACAACCAGCCTAAAGCTATTAATGTACCTAGTAAGCTGACGTATCTAACTAGCACTCCTGTCAGGTAGTTGGCTACAGTTACCCATAGCTGGCTAGCTAGGTTTATAGTTTGGTAATTTAAATTTCAGAATTGCAAAAAAAATATGTTTATTTTTGCCTTGCAATACCTTTTTGTTAAGTTCTGTTTACAATGTTGAAGTTTGTGCTTCCAATATACATTTTTTCCTTTCAAGACTTTTTGGACTTTTCGTAAAAAATCACAACACTTTAGGACTCATAAAAAAGAACCCACGATTCTTTTTGAATCAAATGTGATCCATAAAAGTTATTATTTTCAAGACGAGTATTTTCAAGTATTTATTTTCAAGAAATCTGTTTAAGTGTGAAAATGATGAACATTTAATATTGAACACCGAATAAAATGCGGTACAAAAAGCTCTATTCTTAACCCATCTTACTTGCTGCTGTTTTATTTAGAATTTTAAAAAATGTATTGGGTTGGAGGTATTAAACCAAAAAACCTACTCAGGACTATATCAGGTCATGCTCATTCTATTAACACCAGTGCTCAGTCGATCCAGGCCAGTCTCCTGGGAGGCCCTGAGCTGTTAGTTGAGGGGTATTGATCTCTGTAAATGCAGAGGCCTCCATGCAGACCTCTGAGGGGGAACAACGCTTTGCTCTGGCTACCTCTGCCTCTCTCCTCTTTCCTTCTCCCTCTTTCCCTCTGCCCCAGCACACAACCAGGGCCAGCCAGAGCCTTCTCCACCTCCACAGAGGCCAACGTGTGACTTGATGCCATCGATAAAACTACAGCCTGAGCTGGACCTCGGTCGCGTCCCTGCACAGTGAGACAGGCTCTCTGTTGCGGCTCACCTCAATGGAGGCCCGCCCTCTAGGATACAAACACTCAATATCTCACCGGTAGGTCTGTCCTCCCAGATCCATACAAGTTCATGTCTCTGTTTTTCCCTCCTTGTGTTCTGGGTCTTTAGGGTTTGGGTTAGTGCTTTGCGGCACTTAGATAGTTCCAGTTCCAGTGTTCAATCTATGTGGGTCCAAGTTGAGCTATGGGAGGTAGGAGAGACAGGGCAAGAGAGGTACGAGATGGAGAGAAATAGCCAGAAAAAAGTCTAAAAAGAGGTACAACAGACTTAGAAATATCTCACTATACACTCCCCTACATATTTATTTGGATGGCACTGCAGTGGATAGCAGCCATTTTTTGTATGTAATGTCTCAGCCATCATTTCCTATGCCCGAAAACAGCTTCTAGACATCAGAACAGCAATCACTAACCTCGATTTGAATGAGAAATGCTACTTTAATGAGTTAGCTCTGGACATTCTGCTTACTCTGGACTAGGCCCTAATTCCCAGGACTCGAAAATGGAAAAAACAGAGCAAGAGAAGCAAACGAGCCGGCATCCTAACTGGACTAGGTCGGCAAGCAAATAAACCGCCTCCACTCTCCATTCTATTGGCGAAGGTACAAGCACTAGCGAACAAACTTGACAAGCTCCGCTTGAGACTATCCTATCAACGGGACCTGAAGAACTGTAATATTCTATGTTTCTCTGAGATGTGGCTGAACAAGTGTAACCGTTGTGAAATGGCTAGTTAGTTAGCGGTGGTGCGCGCTAATAGCGTTTCAATCAGGGACGTCACTCGCTCTGAGACTTGAAGTAGGGTTTCCCCTTGCGTTGCAACGGCCGCGGCTTTTGTGGCGCGATGGGTAACGATGCTTCGTTGGGTGTCAGTTGTTGATGTGTGCAAGGGTCCCTGGTTCGAGCCCGGGTTGGGGCAAAGAGAGGGACGGAACCTACACTGTTACATTGATGCTGTTGACCCGGATCATTAGTTGCTGCGGAAAAGGAGGAGGTCAAAGGGGGGGGTGAGTGTAACCGATGTGAAATGGCTAGTAGTTAGCGGTGGTGCGCGCTAATAGCGTTTCAATCGGTGACGTCACTTGCTCTGAGACCTGAAGTAGGGTTTCCCCTTGCAACGTTGGGGCGAAGAGAGGGATGGAACCTACACTGTTACACAAAGATAATATACAGTATATCTTGCTGGTTTTTCCATCCATTGTCTAGACCGGACAGCACCCTCGGGTAAGGCAAGGGGGGAGGGTTGTGTCTCTAATCTTAAGGAAGTCTCAAGTTTTTGCTCGCCTGAGTTAGAATACCTCATGATAAGCTGCAGACCATACTAGTTATCAAGAGTTAAAAAAAAAAAAATTCTTAGCTGTTTATTTACCACCACAAACCGATGCTGGCACTAAAGCCGCACTCAACAAGCTGTATAGGGCCATATATCTGCTTTTCCTAATTTTTACCAGCATGTCACCTTTGCAACTAGAGGTGACAAAACTCTTGATCACCTTTCCTCCATACTCAGAAATTCATACAAGGCTCTCCCTCACCCTCCCTTTGGCAAATCTGACCATAACTCTATCCACCTGATTCCTGCGTCCAAGCATCAACTCAAACAAGAGTCAGATGAAGCGGATGCTAAGCTACAGGACTGTTTAGCTAGCACAGACTGGAATATGTTTCGGGATTCATACAATAACATTGAGGAGTTTACCACATCAGTCATCGGTTTCATTAATAAGTGCATCAACAACGACATTTCCACAGTGACCGTACGTACATGTCCCAACCAGAAGCCATGGATTACAGTCATCAACCGCACTGAGCTAAAGGCTAGCGCTGCCGTTTCAAGGAACGGGACACTCATCTGGAGGCTAATAAGAAATCCCGCAACGACCTCCGACGTGGCAGGGCTTGCAAACTATCATGAACTACAAAAGGAAACCCAGTCGCGAGCTGTCGAGGGATGTGAGCCTACCTAACGAGCTTAATTCCTTCTATGCTTGCTTCGAGGCAAGCAACACTGAACCAGCATGAGAGCATCAGTTATTCCGGATGACTGTGTGATCTCACTTTTCGTAGCCGATGTGAGACCTTTAAACAGATTAACATTCATAAGGATGCGGGGCCAGATGGATTACCAGGACTCAAACATTTTCCACCTCTCCCTGACCCAGTATGTAATACCTACATATTTCAAGCAGACCACCATTGTCCCTGTGCCCAAGAACACAAAGGTAACTTATCTAAATGACTCACATCTATAGTCATGAAATGCTTTGAAAGGCTGGTCATGGCTCACGTCAACACCATCATCTCAGACACCCTGGACCCATTCCAATTCGCATACCACCCCAACAGTTCCACAGATGACACAATCTCTAGTGGACTCCACACTGCCTTCTCCCACCTGGACAAGAGGAACACATACAGCACCAGTCAAAAGCTTGGACACACCTACTCATTCAAGGGTTTTTCTTTCTTTTTCTTTATTGTTGAATAATAGTGAAGACATCAAAATTATGAAATAACACATATGGAATCATGTAGTAACCAAAAAAAGTGTTAAACAAATGCAAAATATATATATAATATATATAATATATATATAATATATATATATAATATATTTTATATTCTTCAAAGTAACCACCCTTTGCCTTTATGAGAACTTTGCACATGCTTGGTATTCTCTCAACCAGCTTCACCTGGAATGCTTTTCCAACAGTCTTGAAGGAGTTCCCACATATGCTGAGCACTAGTTGGCTGCTTTTCCTTCACTCTGCGGTCCAACTCATCCCAAACCATCTCAATTGAGTTGAGGTTGGGTGATTGTGGAGGCCAGGTCATCTGATGCAGCACTCCATCACTCTCCTTCTCGGTCAAATAGCCCTTATACAGCCTGGAGGTGTGTTGGGTCATTGTCCTGTTGACAAACAAATGATCGTGGGACTAAGCACAAACAGATGGGATGGCGTATTGCTGCAGAATGCTGTGGTAGCCATGCTGGTTAAGTGTGCCATGAATTGTAAATAAATCACTGACAGTGTCACCAGCAAAGCACCCCCACACCATCACACCTCCTCCATGCTTCACGGTGGGAACCACACATGTGGAGATCATCCATTCACCAACTCTGCGTCTCACAAAGACAAGGCGGTTGGAACCAAATATCTCAAATTTGGACTCATCAGACTAATGTCCATTGCTCGTGTTTCTTGGCCCAAACAAGTTTATTCTTCTTATTTGTGTCCTTAAGTAGTGGTTTCTTTTCAGCAAGTCAACCATGAAGGCCTGATTCACGTAGTCTCCTCTGAACAGTTGATGTTAAGATGTGTCCGTTACTTGAACTCTGTGAAGCATTTATTTGGGCTGCAATTTCTGAGGCTGGTAACTCTAATGAACTTATCCTCTGCCGCAGAGGTAACTCTGGGTCTTCCTTTCCTGTGGCGTGGAAAGGTGCAGTCTCATGGTTTTTGAGAGTGCACTTGAAGAAACGTTCAAAGTTCTTGAACATTTCCATATTGACTGACCATTCATGTCTTAAAGTAATGATGGACTGTCCTTTCTCTTAGCTAATTTGAGTTGTTATTGTCATAATATGGACTTGGTTTTTAACCAAATAGGGATATCTTCTGTATACCACCCCTACCTTGTCACAACACAACTGAATGGCTCAAATGCATTAAGGAGGAAGGAAAGAAATTCTACAAATTAACTTTTAACAAGGCACACCTGTTAATTGAAATCATTCCAGGTGACTACCTCGTTAAGCTGGTTGAGAGAATGCCAAGAGTGTGCAAAGCTGTCATCAAGACAAAGGGTGGCTAATCTGAAATATACAATCTATTTTGTTTGTTTAACACTCTTGGTTACTACGTGATTCCATCTGTGTTATTTCATAGTTTTGATGTCTTCACTATTATTATACAATGTAAAAAATAATAAAGAAAAACCCTGAAATTAGTAGGTGTGTCTAAACTTTTGACTAGTACTGTATGTGAGAATTCTGTTAATTGACTACAGCTCAGCGTTCAACACCAAAGTGGCCTCCAAGTTCATCACTAAGATCAGGTCCCTGGGATTGAACACCTCCCTATGCAACTGGGTCCTAGACTTCCTGACAGGTCACCCCCAGGTGGTGACGGTAGGCAACAACACATCCGCCACGCTAACACTCAACGCGCGGGCCCATCATGGGTGCGTGCTTAGTCCCCTCCTGTATTCCTTGTTCATGCACGACTGTGTGGCCGCGCACAACTCCAGCACCATCATTAAGTTTGCTGACAACACGATGATGGTAGGCCTGATCACCGATGACAATGAGACAGCCTAAAGGGAGGAGGTCAGAGACCTGGCAGTGTGATGACAGGACGACAACGTCTCCCTCAAAGTCAACAAGTCAAAGGAGTGGATCGTGGACTACAGGAAACGGAGGGCCGAGCACAACCCAATTCACATCAACTGGTTGAGAGCTTCAAGTTCCTCAGTGTCCACATCATTAAGGAATTAACATGGTCCACACACACCAACACTGTCATGAAGAAGGCACAACAATGCCTTTTCCCCCTCAGGAGGCTGAAAAGATTTGGCATGGGCCCTCAGATCCTCAAAAAGTTCTACAGCTGCAGCATTGAGAGCATCTTGACTGGCTGCATCACCGCTTAGTATGGCAACTGCTTAACATCTGACTGCAAGGCGCTACAGAAGGCAGTGCATACGGCACTGGAGCCGAGCACCCTGCCATCCAGGTTTATACCAGGCGGTGTCAGAGGAAGGCCCTACAAATTGTCTAAGACTCCAGCCACCCAGTCATACTGTTTCCTCTGCTACAGCATGACAAGCGGTACCGATGCACCAAGTCTGGAACCAACAGGACCCTCAACAGCTTCTACCCCCAAACCATAAGTTTACCAAATACCTACCCGGACTATCTGCATTAACCCCCTTTTATACTAACTATTTTGACTCGTCACATACACTGCTGCTGCTGCAGCTCATTATCTATCCTGTTGCCTAGTCACTTTACCCCTACCTATATGTACATACAGTACAGTTGAAGTCGGAAGTTTACATACACTTAGGTTGGAGTCATTAAAACTTGTTTTTCAACCACTCCACAAATTGTTAACAAACTATAGTTTTGGCAAGTCGGTTAGGACATCTACATTGTGCATTACACAAGTAATCTTTCTAACAATTGTTTACAGACAGATTATTTCACGTATGATTCACTGTATCACAATTGTAGTGGATAAGAAGTTTACATACACTAAGTTGACTGTGCCTTTAAACAGCTTGGAAAATTCCAGAAAATGATGTCATGGCTTTAGAAGCTTCTGATAGGCTAATTGACATCATTTGAGTCAATTGGAGGTTTACCTGTGGATATATTTCAAAGACTACCTTCAAACTCAGTGCCTCTTTGCTTGACATCATGGGAAAATCTAAATAAATAAGCCAAGACCTCAGAAAAAAGATTCTAGACCTCCACAAGTCTGGTTCATCCTTGGGAGCAATTTCCAAACGCCTGAAGGTACCACGTTCATCTGTACAAACAATAGTACGCAAGTATAACCACCATGGGACCACGCAGCCATCATACCGCTCAGGAAGGAGATGCGTTCTGTTTCCTAGAGATGAACGTACTTTGGTGCAGAAAGTTCAAATCAATCGCAGAACAACAGCAAAGGACCTTGTGAAGATGCTGGAGGAAACAGGTACAAAAGTATCTATATCCACAGTAAAACGAGTCCTTTATCGACATAACCTGAAAGGCTGCTCAGCAAGGAAGAAGCCACTGCTCCAAAACCGCGATAAAAAAGCCAGAATACGGGACAAAGATCGTACTTTTTGGAGAAATGTCCTCTGGTCTGATGAAACAAAAATATAAATGTTTGGCCATAATGACCATCGTTATGTTTGGAGGAGAAAGGGGGAGGCTTGCAAGCCGAAGAACTCCATCCCAACCGTGAAGCACGGGGGTGGCAGCATCATGTTTTGGGGGTGCTTTGCTGCAGGAGGGTCTGGTGCACTTCACAAAATAGATGGCATCATGAGGACAGAAAATTATGTGGATATATTGAAGCAACATCTCAAGACATCAGTTAGGAAGTTAAAGCTTGGTAGCAAATGATTCTTCCAAATGGACAATGACCCCAATCATACTTCCAAAGTTGTGGCAAAATGGCTTAAGGACAACAAAGTCAAGATATTGGAGTGTCCATCACAAAGCCCTGACCTCAATCCTATAGAAAATGTGTGGGCAGAACTGAAAAAGCATGTGTGAGCATGGAGGCCTACAAACCTGACTCAGTTACACCAGCTCTGTCAGGCATTATGGGCCAAAATTCACCCAACTTATTGTGGGAAGCTTGTGGAAGGCTACCCAAAACGTTTGACCCAAGTTAACCTGTCTGGGCTAGGGGCAGTATTTTCACGGCCGGATGAAACAGGTTACTACTCTGGCCCAGAAACTAGAATATGCATATTATTAGTAGATTTGGATAGGAAACACTCTGAAGTTTCTAAAACTGTTTGAATGGTGTCTGTGAGTATAACAGAACTCATACGGCAGGCAAAAACCTGAGAAAAATTCAAGCAGGAAGTGGAAAGTCTGAGAATTGTAGTTCTTCTTTTGATTCTCTATCGAAACTACAGTGTCTGTGGGGTGACGTTGCACTTCCTAAGGCTTCCATTGGCTGTCAACAGCCTTCAGAAAGTGGTTTGAGCATTCTCCTGTCACTGGGCAGATAATAGGAGCTCAGTTTCTGAGTGGACTGCCTGGCAACAAAGGGATTGGATATGCGCGGTCACACGAGCGCGCCGTTCCTTCTTTTTCTTCTTGAATGAATATGCTATTGTCCGGTTGGAATATTATTGCAATTTTACGTTAAAAATACCATAAAGATTGATTTTAAACAGCGTTTGACATGCTTCTAAGTACGGTAATGGAACATTTTGACTTTTCGTCTCTGGTTCCATGCTCGCGCGTTATGCCTTTGGAGTGATCTGTACGTACGAACAAAACGGAGGTATTTGTACATAAATATGGATTATTTCGAACAAAAACAACATTTCTTGTGGAAGTAGCAGTCCTGGGAGTGCATTCTGACGAAGATCAGCAAAGGTAAGAGAATATTTCTAATACTAATTCTGAGTTTAGGTTGCCCCGAACTTGGCGGGTGTCTGTATAGCTCGCCATGATGGCTGAGCTATGTACTCAGAATATTGAAAAATGTGCTTTCTCCGTAAAGCTATTTTAAAATCTGACACAGCGGTTGCATCCAGGAGTAGTCTATCTATAATTCTTTAAATAATTGTTATATATTTTGTCAACGTTAATGATGAGTATTTTTGTAAATTGATGTGCACATTCACCGGCCGTTTTGGTGGGAATACATTTTCTGAACATCACGCGCCAATTTAAAATGCTGTTTTTGGATATAAATATGAACTTTATCGAACAAAACATACATGTATTGTGTAACGTAATGTCCTAGGAGTGTCATCTGATGAAGATCGTCAAAGGTTAGTGCTTCATTTAGCTGTGTTTTGGGTTTTATTGACACATGTCCTTGTTTGGAAAATGGCTGTCTGATTATTTTTGTCTATGTACTCTCCTAACATAATCTAATGTTTTGCTTTCGCTGTAAAGCCTTTTTGAAATCGGACAATGTGGTTACATCAAGGAGAAGTGTATCTTTAAAATGGTGTAAAATAGTTGTATGTTTGAGAAAGTTGAATTATGACATTTTGTTGTTTTTGAATTTGCCGCCCTGATATTTCACTGGCTGTGTCCCGCAGGTGGGACGTCCCATGTAGCCCATAGGAGTTAATCAATTTAAAGGCAATGCTACAAAATACTAATTGAGTGTATGTAAACTTCTGACCCACTGGGAATGTGATGAAAGAAATAAAAGCTGAAATAAATCATTCTCTCTACTATTATTCTGATATTTCACATTCTTACAATAAAGTGGTGATCCTAACTGACCTAAAACAAGGATTTTTTACTAGGATTAAATGTCGGGAATTGTGAAAAACTGAGTTTAAATGTATTTGGCTAAGGTGTATGTAAACTTCCAACTTCAACTGTATCTCCTTCAGTTGTGGGGGGCAGGTAGCCTAGTGGTTAGAGTGTTGGACTAGTAACCGAAAGCGTGCAAGATCAAATCCCTGAGCTGACAAGGTAAAAATCTGTTGTTCTACCCCTGAACAAGGCAGTTAACCCACTGTTCCTAGGCTGTCATTGAAAATAAGAATTTGTTCATAACTGACTTGCTTAGTTCTGCTTCCATGAGCACATCCAATGCTAGCATCAGTAATTCTACATTTGTTGCTCTCCCAGCTAGCATGGACACTGACAGTTGTGAATCTGATGCAGCCAAAGAGCTACTGCCCCCTTACCCAGAAAAGACCCGAACAACAGACAGGACGTTGGACCATCGAAGAGGCGCAAATATGATGAGAACTACATTAATTTGGGGTTCACTTATATCTCACAACTCAATGAAACATTCACTCTTGCGCAGACATTTAAAAATGAAACATGACGATTTGAAAAATAAGCCACTGCAGTTTTTTGTTGAGAATTAAGACGACAGATACCATTAATAAGAAGGGGCTATAAACGTCTTATATGGTGAGCTAACAAGTGGCTAGGTCAGGCAAGCCCCATACTATTGTGGAGGACTTCATTCCTCCTGCTGCCGCAAATATGGCTGGGACAATGCTGGGGAAAAGGCAAAAAAAACTATACAGACAGTGCCTTCATCAAACAACACTATTTCACGATGTATCAGTGACATGGCAGGAGATGTTTTGAAACAATTACTGCTTCATATACAAGCCAGTGAATTCTATGTGTTACAGCTGGATGAGTCAACAGACGTGGCGGGCCTGGCACAGCTCCTGGTATATGTCTGTTACGTTTACGGGGGGTCAATTAAGGAAGACATCCTCTTCTGCTAACCACTGGAAACCAGTTTTAAAGTACTGGACAGCTTTGTGACATCAAATGGACTTTGGTGGTCAAGATGTGTTGGTATCTGTACTGATGGCGCAAAAGTCATGACAGGGAGACATAGTGGAGTGGTGACACGCGTGCAAGCAGTTGCTCCCGACGCTACTTGGGTACACTGCAACATCCACCGAGAGGCTCTTGCTGCCAAGGAAATGCCTGACAGCTTGAAATACGTTTTGGACACTACAGTGAAAACTTTGTTAAAGCAAAGCCCCTGAACTCTCGTGTATTTTCTGCATTATGCAATGATATGGGCAGCGACCATGTAACGCTTTTACAACATACAGAAGTGCGCTGGTTATCAAGGGGCAAAGTATTAACACGTTTTTTTTATTGAGAGACGAGCTTAAAGTTTTCTTTACTGACCATCATTTTCACTTGTCTGGCCGCTTGCATGATGACAAGTTCCTTACACGACTGGCCTATCTGGGTGATGATTTTTCTCACCTGAATGATCTGAATCTAGGATTACAGGGACTCTCCGCAACTATGCTCAGTGCGCGGGACAAAATTGAGGCTATGATTAAGAAGTTGGAGCTCTTCTCTGTTTGCATTAAGGAGGACAACGCACAGGTCTTTCCATCATTGTATGATTTTTTGTGTGCAAATGTACTCAAGCTTACGGACAATGTCAAATGTGACATATATCCACACATGACCCACAATCAGCATTCCAGATGAAGCTGGTTGAGAGAATGCCATGAGGGTGCAAAGCTGTCATCAAGGCAAATGGTGGCTACTTTGAAGAATCTAAAATATATAATCCAAAAAAAATGTAACTTTCTTTGGTTACTACATGATTCCATGTCTTATTTCATAGTTTTGAATTATTCACTATTATTCAACAATGTAGAAAATAGTTTAAAACAAGAAAAACCCTTGAATGAGTAGGTGTGTCCAAACTTTTTTTTGACTGGTACTGTAAGTATTCATGCCCCTTTGCTATGCACTTCAAATTGAGCTTAGGTGCATCCAATTTCCTTTGATCATCCATGAGATGTCACCTAAAGTTGAGGAGTCCACATGTGGCAAATTCAATTGTTTGGACATGAATTAGAAAGAAACACACCTGTCTGTATAAGGTCCCACAGTTGACAGTGCATGTTAGAGCAGAAACTATACCATAAAGGAACTGCCGTAGATCTCTGAGATTGTGAATTGTGATGAGACATATATCTTGGGAAGAGTATCAAACAATTTCTAGAGTGTTGCAAGTTTCCAAGAGCACAGTAGTCTCCTTCATTGGGAAATGGAAAAAGTATGGAACTTCCCAAACTCTGCCTAGAGCTGGTCATCTGACCAAAGTGAGCAACCAGGCAAGAAGGACCTTGGTCAGGGAGATGACCAAGAACCCAATGGCCACTCTGACATAACTACAGAGTTCCGTCTCTGAGATGGGAGAACCTGCCAGAAGGAAAACAGTCTCTATAACACTTCACCAATCTGGGCTTTATGGAAGAGTGGCCAAACACAAGCCACTCCTGAGAAAAAGGCACATTGCAGCACGCCTGGAGTTTGAAAAAAAGCACAAGAAAGACAGAGCATAAGGCAAAAGATTCTCAGGTCTGATGAGACAAAAATGTAACTCTTTGATCTGAACACAAAGCGCTATGTCTGAAGAAAACCAGGCACAGCTCTTCACCAGTCTTAACACCATCCCTACCGTGAAGCATGGTGGTGGCAGCATCATGCATGGGAATGCTTTTCAGCAGCAGGGACTGGGAGACTGGTAAGGATAGAGGGAAAAATGAATGGAGCCAAATACAGGCAAATCCTTGATGAGAACCTGCTTCAGAATGCAAGCGACCTTAGACTGGGACGACGATTTACGTTCCAACAGGACAATGACCCCAAGCATACAGCCAAAGTAACGCTGGAACGGCTTCAGAACAAGAACATGGAAGTCCTTGAGTGGCCCAGCCAAAGCCCAGACTTGAATCCCATTGAAAATCTTTGGAAAGACTTTAAGATTGCCCATTACTGGGAAATTGGATGCACCTGAGCTCAATTTGAAGTGTCATAGCAAAGGGGTGTGAATACTTACACTACCGTTCAAAAGTTTGGGGTCACTTAGAAATGTATTTGTTTTTGAAAGAAAAGCAATTTTTTTGTCCCTTAAAATAACATCAAATTGATCAGAAATACAGTGTAGACATTGTTAATGTTGTAAATGACAATTGTAGCTGGAAAAGGCAGATTTTTAATGGAATATCTACATAGGCGTACAGAGGCCTGGGTAGCCGGAAAGTAGAGCATTGCAGTAGTCCAACCTAGAAGTAACAAAAGCATGGATTAATTTTTCTGCATCTTTGGACAGAAAGTTTCTGATTTTTGCAATGTTACGTAGATGGAAAAAAGCTGTCCTTGAACCAGTCTTGATATGTTCTTCAAAAGAGAGATCAGGGTCCAGAGAAACGCCGAGGTCCTTCACAGTTTTATTTGAGACGACTGTACAACCATCAAGATTAATTGTCAGATTCAACAGAAGATCTCTTTGTTTCTTGGGACCTAGAACAAGCATCTCTGTTTTGTCCGAGTTTAAAAGTAGAACGTTTGCAGCCATCCACTTCCTTATGTCTGAAACACAGGCTTCTAGCGAGGGCAATTTTGGGGCTTCACCATGTTTCATTGAAATGTACAGCTGTGTGTCATCCGCATAGAAGTGAAATTTAACATTATGTTTTCGAATGACATCCCCAAGAGGTAAAATATATAGTGAAAACAATAGTGCTCCTAAAACGGAACCTTGAGGAACACCGAAATTTACAGTTGATTTGTCAGAGGACAAACCATTCACAGAGACAAACTGATATCTTTCCGACAGATAAGATCTAAACCAGACCAGAACTTGTCCGTGTAGACCAATTTGGGTTTCCAATCTCTCCAAAAGAATGTGGTGATCGATGATATCAAAAGCAGCACTATCATACCTCTCCAAAAATGCTAACCTCCCCTATTATTGGTAATGGCGAGAGTTTAGCATGTTTTGGGGGCATGATCTTTGTGCATATGTAACTTCTTCACTGATCATTACTCACGATTCATTCATGATGATCCATAATCATGGTAGCATTGACATTAACATAGAAATGTTCAGAAACATTCTATTCTTATTTACAACAAAAGTTACTTCAAAATGACACAATACATTATTTAACATTACATTCTATTGGGCACAACATAATCCTAAACACAACCAAAACAAACTGCAAACGCATCCAACAAGTTTGTAGACTCACAAGGTTGATGTAGTCACTGCGCGCTAGTAATATGGGATCAATTACTAAACTTTTGGTTACTTTAATACACTATAAGTGAATTTGTCCAAATACTTATGACACCTTCAAATGGGGGGGACTAGATACATAAAGTACTTTCATTTCTAAACTGTTAAACAGATATGAAAATATCCTCAAATAAAAATTGACATTCTGTACTGTCCCCTCATAAAACATTTGATTTCAACTCCAGAATTCTGGAGTATTTTTTAGCTTCACTGTCCAAATAAATACGCAGGGGAGTGAACATACATTCCCCTACATATTTATTGTCACGACTTCCACCGAAGCTGGTCCCTCTCCCTGTTAGGGCGGTGCTGCCAGCCTACTAGCCATCACCGATCCATTTTTCCTTTTCCGTTTGTTTTGTCTTTGGTTCTTTCACACCTGGGTTCATTTGGTTTAATTTCTGTGTGTATAATTACCCCTGTTGCCTGCTTAGGTTTGTGCGGGATTATACGTGTTATGTTGCTCGTTGAGGTTGTGCCTCAGGTTTATTCACGTTTATACTGAGTGTGTATAAGTTTAGGAGCGTTGTTTTCCTCCTTCCGTGAGTACTGTGTTCTCTTGTGTCGTGGGCGGTTTCTTGTTTTGGTATTGTACCTGACCTTTTGTGTGTTGTGGACTTGCCTATTAAAGACGCTACTTGGACATCTCTGCTCTCCTGCGCTTGACTCCTTCACCTACCTCTAACACAATTCGCAACATTTATTTGGACAATGAAGCTAAAGTTGGTAAACTTGGCCCTATACTCCACCATTTCAGATTTGAGATTAAATGTTTCATAAGAGGTGACAGTACAAAATGTCACTTTTCTGTGAGGGCATATTCATATGGGGGGACTAGATACATAAAGTGCTCTCATTTCTAAACAGTAAAACAGATATGTATGAAAATACCCTCAAGTAAAAGGTGACATTATGTACTGTCGCCTCATATGAAACATTCAATCTCAAATCCAAAATGCTGGAGTATAGAACCAAATTAAACGTTTTAGCTTCACTGGCCAAATGCAAATACATAGGGGAGTGTTAATTTCAAAATATTAGCTCTACACCCCACAGATAAAGGTGTTTGCTACGGTGTGCTTCATAGTATCACAAAGATCATTAGTGGGAATCTCCAAAGCAGGGCAGTGAATCAGCTGCTCCTTTTATCTCGTCTGTGACAGGTTGTTTGACTTTTCTAACAGCTTAGCTATCGCCTCGAACAGATTAGTCCTTTTCTTCTTCTCAGCCTCCATGTGTATAGACTACGTGTGCATTTGGACATGTGTGTGTGTGTGTGCGCGCGCGCGCGCGCGCGCGTGTGTGTGTGTGTGTGTGTGTGTGTGTGTGTGTGTGTGTGTGTGTGTGTGTGTATAACATTCTCTGGAGAGGGGTTGAAGGGTCTATTTTATCTTGTTAGTGGTCTGATTCTTCCATGCACTTTGAAAACAAATGGGCCCTGAGTCAAGATAAATGATTGTTCTGTGTAAAACAAATGATCATCATCGTAACAATAGCTTTTGTAACCTATGCATTACTTTGACTGTTTTTTCTTTCTCATAAAAGATGGCGGTTTAAGAGGCCCCATTTGTCTCACTGACAGCTAACTCACATCTTGTTCTCTCACTGTACTGTAGTATGTCTAGGTCGATCCTACTTCTATAATCCTATTAGTTAGCAGCATTGACTGATAGTTAGCGTTATTAAACTAACACTTGACAGGTGACAATAACAATGTGCAACAGAGCCCACAGCCCCATATCTTAACTGAGAGCCCTAGATAGGCTTGGCTGGATAGTGGATAGCTAGAACGTGATTGATAGGAAAACAAACAGACAGACAGACATCAGCAATGATAGGCAGGGCTCTGGATACCACCCATACACACATCACCGTTATGCCAATCATATTGCCTCAATGTGTACATCTTCAAGATCCTACCATGAGTAGCTCCTATTGCTCGTTATGGCAAAAGGGCCTTTTAATGGAAACTGTACGTTCATCATCTTCCCTCCAATCTCACTATCATTTAAGGGTCAACAGAGTAAATTCCTAAACCTTATCATTTTACTTATTTTACATACAGCTGTTAGAGTTATAATATAACAAAATGTCAGCTATAACATGATCACAAAGAAAAAAGGGTCTGTTCAAACATCTCCACTTGCACATAGACAACACATCCACTTGCTGGAGTTTATACAGGCCTTCTAGCTCAGCTCCCAACTCTTCCAGCACCTAGACTCCAGGTAACTTACTTCTGCAGTGTTTGAGTCTTGGAGAAGGACAGTCCACTCCGCTCTGCTCTGCTCGGACCGGTGCTGCTGGCCCAGAATGCAGATGGATGAGTGTGTGACAGCGCTCTCCCCTCTTTTTCCCAGGGAGGCTCCGTCTGCGGCTGGCCCGGCCAGCAGTGTGTTCGCTATGTAAACTCACCCAGAGGGACCCCAGGCCCAGGGGAGATAAAGACTTCTCCCAGAATGTAAACACTGTGTAAAGTGGTGAGGGGGGCAGCTGTAGTCACACACAGACACGTTGGAGAACCCCCCCCCCATCCCCCCACCCCCCAGACGGGTCAAGGTTAAGCAGTGCTTTCTTTCAGGGCCCCCTTTCCCTCTTAACCCTTCTCTTCGTGGTGCATGCATCTGCTGGGGAGTTATTGTGATGACGTGAGGGGTGCCGAGATCATGAAAAGAAAAGTGGAATGTTCAAAGTATGGTTTGTCTTTTATGTCTATGGAAGAGCAGTTATTGGGGTGGGGGGGAGACTTCTTAAGGAACTTGTTATCAGATCAAAGTGTGGGGGCGATGATCTTCATCATAGCCATTATCTTCAGCAGCAGCTTTATTGTCTCTGCATCATCATCTTTGGTGGCAAATGTTTGATGTCTTCTGGACAGGTAGATATCTGAGGAGATACATTCCCCTCTGACCCCATTCTTGTGTACAGAAGAAGGTTCTCAGCACAGCTTGTACAAAGATCTTCCACCATCAGTCTGGTTCAAGGAGCCTTTGAAGATAGACTTCAGTGACATGTTTATAATGAAAGAAGTAAACAAGCTAAATATGTTATTAGAACCGAAAGAGTTCCCATCCAGTTGTGTGGAGATATTACAAAAGATGAATCCTGAGTGAAAACATTGCTGTAGACATGTTCAAATGGGTTTATAGTCATATCCCAAGACAAGGGAATTTGTTTCATTCATCATGCATCCATATGCACACATCCGTTCCAGCTAGAGTACATGACCGAGACCGTATCTTAACTACACATCCCACTGAGAAGTGTCTCTGGCTGTTCGCACTTGTCCTAAGTGAAGTGTTGGCACGTCAGGGGTTAAATGAGTAGTAATCATAGAGATATGATCATAATGAGAACCCTGGCTCTTGTTGTAATACACAAGGCCTCTTGAGGGAAGGTTAATGTTCCCTTGTGATCAAAGTGACCAAGTGGTGAATTATGTTGTCTGGTCTGATCTGGTCTCCTCCCACACGTTCTCCTTCAGTCCTCCTCCACCGGACATGACAGGCACACTTAGAATGGACCATCACCAGGGCGATGTTTGTGTGTACATAACACACTTAACAACTACTTAACCAAGTAGCTTCTGCCCGAATAAAGTGCTGTGAAAAATGAGGGGGGCTGGCATGGATCGGTGGTAATCTTTGCTCTGGGATCATCTTTATTATCTGAGCCCATGGACAGAAGTGGATCCTTGGGTAAAAATACCCAGGCCTGCTTCTCGTCTCCGTGAAGGGCTTATCTCAGCATTTGAAAATCAGTTAGAGAGAGAGACACCAGAGACAATAATGGATGGCTCCCATGCTGCCATTGTGTTTCAGCATCTCTCTGTTTGAGAGTGTGTTTAGTATTGTGAACTCACTTCCAAAATTCCTGTCACCCTTCATAAAGATGAGCAAAAGAGACTATATAAAATAAATCATGCAAATATTGAGCTACAGTATATTGTAGGCTCAAAAAATGTGGAAATACTTTTATACTAATACAATTGCTCACAGAAAAAGATTTGTTTAACAAGTAATACAAACAAATGTAAAAAAGATAGGTGTCAAAATGATTGGCACCCCCATTTTCAATAGTTTGTGCACCCTAGCCTTGCGAGGATACCGTCACTTAGCCTTTATCTATAATGTTTTATGAAATGGGAGAACACATTGGAAGGGATATTAGACCATTCCTCCACAGAATCTTTCCAGATCCTTGATATTATTTGGTCTCCTCTGCTCTTATGGACTGCCCTCTTCAATTCAAACTACAGGGTTTCAAATGTTGTTCATGTCCGGAGACTGAGATGGCCATTGCAACATTTTCCATTAACCATTTTTTTGTAGATTTTGATGTGTGATGGGGGTCATTGTCTTGCGGCCACGTTTCAGCCTCCTGGCAGAGGCAACAAGGTTTTTGTGAAAACTTTCCTGGTAAAGTTCAGGATGCCGTTGACCTTAACAAGGGCCCCAGGACCAGTGGCCCCATTTTACCAGAAGCTCTTATCCAGAGCAACTTACAGTAGTGAGTGCCTACATTTTCTTACTAGTCCCCCGGTGGAATCAAAATCACAACCCTGCCGTTGCAAGCACCGTGCTCTACCAACTGAGCCACACAGGACTGTATAACATTAACCACTACCATATTTTACAGCAGTTATGAGGTTATTTTCTGCATATGCATCCTTCTTTCGAGGCCAAACCCACCAATGCTGTGTGTGTAGCCAAAGAGCTCTATTTTCATGTCATCTGACCATAGCACTAGTTCCAATCCAAGTACCAATGTTGTTTAGCAAACTCCAGGCGTTTACAGTTGTTGGTTGTTCTCAATAAAGGCTTTTTAATGGCAACCAATACAAATAGCCTACTGGCATGGAGGTGGAGTCTAATTGTAGATTTGGAGACCAAGTTCTGTAATTCTCCAACTGTGACCATTGGACTTTTCTTTGCATCTTAAACCATCTTCCTCATTGTGAGTGGGGACAAGATACAAAAGTCCTCTACCAGGCAAGTTTGCCACTGTTCCAGTGGTTTTAAACTTCTTAATTGTTTCCCTAATAGTGGCAAGTGGTATACTGTATTAGATGTTTCTATTGTTTTTGTACCCATTGCCTGTCTCTTTGTATTTGTGAGTTCTTTGCCTTTCGCCATGGTGATGGATGACAAAGGGGTTTGACAATGCGTGTTACCTCATTTTTATACCCCAGTGAGACAGGAAGCCATGGAAGGCCACAATACAGCTCCTTAAACTGAGACTAACTTAAAAAAGTATATTGATGATGCAGATTCTATTTTGTTTGTTTTTAATTTAGAATAATCTTATCATTTTTTTTACTTGTTAAACAAAATCTATTTCTCTAAGCAATTGTATTAGTACAAAATAATCAAATTTTCACAAAAAATGGAACATACAATATAGCTTGGTATTTGTATAATACATTTTTTGCTCATCTTTATCAAGGGTGCCAATAATTTGGGAGGTGACTGTATATCATTTCTAGTTTGTTATTTCAAAGATCTGCATATCAAAAAAATATTAAATGGGGGACGTACACAGGCATCTTAGAAAGATTGTTGTTCACGCAACTAGAAGCTTTAAACAATAGCTACAAGTTGATCTACACAATAGTTAGGTATAAACTGTAAGGTGACTAGGGCTGCCAGTATATTCTTGCTATCGACAAACCTGAGAGGTTAACTATGACAACAGCCTCGAGCCTTGAAGCGCAACAGATATCAATCCAGCACGCAGAGACATGGCGAAACATTAGCTGGGTTTCACCGTGACAAGGTGACAAATGGAAGCTCACAGCCCACTATGGTTCCACTCTAGTAAGCTATTGATTGTGTTCCTGGCTTCTGGAAGGCACAGGACACTCTGCGGCCTTGGTGGCACTCTCTGGACTCCTCCGGGAGGCAGGGGAAAAGGATGTTGTCTTTTGACAAGGACCTCAAATGTGTGGCGAGCCAGTCAAAGAACACCTCTAGAGATGCTGTCGCTGTTATTAAACTGAGACAATCGTCTAGTCCGGCTGTGGCCGTGTCCCTAGATGACAAACGCTACTGAGGGTCAGTCAGGGGTGCAAAGAAAAAGAGAGGGAAAGAGAAAAAGGAGGGATTAAGAGTATGAGCGGAGAAAGGAGATAGTCCTTCATACACGTACACACACTAGGTCAGGCTGAGTTAGCGACATGGAATGAGAGGTGGAGGGGGAAAGGGCACTCAAGCAGTAAGACCACAGCAGCCACCAACATATCAGAAATCAATAGCCAGACAGTTTTGCTTAACAATGCAGGGTGCGATTCTCCACCCATCACTAGCTAACTGAACCATAGGCTGACGTGTTATCCTCATGTTGTCTGTTTTTATGTTGACATGCTCAAATGCAAAACACTCTGATATATCGCTATAAGGTCAAGAAAGTGATCTCGATTTGGTTGACAAAGTTTAGCAGCTGGTAAGGAGAACATCAGGGTATGATTCCTTAGTACAGGACCATACATTGAACTAATGTAATCCCTTTAAGTTGCTTATAAAGCATCTGCTTAATGACCATATACAATCACAATCCTCTCATAGATTACAGATAAATTAAATGAGTATGCCACTAATAATGATCAGTCCTGACAGTCCTGTGTGTGTGTGTGTGTGTGTGCGTGCGTGCGTGCTTGTGCGTGTGCGTGCGTGTGCGTGTGTGTGTGCATATGCGTGTGTGTGTGTGTGTGTGTGTATGCATACAACCAGACCATCCTCGGTATGGCTGTGTGGTGGTAGTAGGCTAGGTTAAATCAGACAGGCGGATAAAGACTCTTCATTAGTCTCGGCTCATTGTGCCACTCTGATCTCCGTCTGGGCCCTAATTGGCTGGCTATTGCTGGCTTGGAGGCCATATTTTACGTTAAAGAGGAAGGCTCAACAGGTCAGCGGAATAAAAGAACCCATTGAACAGGTCAGCAGGCCGCTGTCTACAGCAAAGCACAGGGTCAAAGGTCAAACTAACATCAAGATAGGCGGTGGCAGCGCAGGTCAGCCTCCCCGGACCAGCAGGGTGACTGGCTAGACCCACAGACTGGCTGTTATAACACCACATCATTATATTATATTACGGTATGTGATACAGTTTTATGGTATAGTTGTAGTAGCATTAGCAAGTAGTAAGTTTACACTATGCTGTGTTGACGAATGTAAAAACAAGCCTTACTTGACTTTTTAGAAGAGTCAAGTTATTTAAATTATACTTTTGTTGAAGTCTTATTCATTTTGAAGTCTTATCCATTTGGTTCATATTGATATTTTGCCTTCATGTGAGGAATAGCAGTTTGCTAATTCAATAATCCTATTGACTCAGTCTGTATACAGTACAATTCAAATCAACAACAGATAGAGTGAGTTAAATGAATATTTGAGACACAATGTCTGCACAAATCAAAACCTGGGATTAATGAATTAGCGAGCAGCTATCTAGCCCTCGTCTCATCTTCCCAGTCCTTAGTCAACGCAATTAATCCATGCCCGATTCCCACTCCTCTACAAACGCGTGCACACACACACACACGCACACGCACACGCACACGCACACGCACACACACACACACACACACACACACACACACACACACAGAGAGAGAACAGTCTGCCTGGCACCAGACAGCAGCACACAGCCAAGTGAGATGTGTGAGAGCCCCCTGCTGCCAAGAGGCGGACAGGAAGAAGAAACAAACCCTTTCTAATGGAGACATGACATGCTCGCCAGGGCGGAAACTCAAACAAACGATTAATGGGCCATGGACCCTTCAGTATAGCATTCCCCCCTCCCCCCATTTCACTCCCCTCTCTCTTTCCCCCCTCTATCCTCTACCCTCTCCCTCCAGTCCACATACTCCCATGCTGGTCAGGGCACAGAGGCTGGCATTTCAAGACCCAGGACACTGCACAGAAACAACATATTTCTGCCAACTCCTCTCCCTCCCATCCCCTCCGCTTTGTGTTTTGTGGAGCCCCCTGAACAAGCAGGGTAAATACAGAGGAGTGTGCGACGCTACCATGCCACAGCAGCCATTTCCCAAGGACATGATGTACTATGGGACTAATTTCAGGACAGCGCTGTCTCAGATAGATACCATACGATACCATAGAGCGGTTCGATTCACTGCCATGGAGCTCGGGCTTTGTGAAGCTGTTTTCAGTAGCCAATATTTTGCATAGTGGACTTGATAATATGTAAAAACATGATGTCAAACCAGATTAAAATGGTTCCACACAAAGAAATAACATGAGCATGCTGAAAGTCCTTGTATTGAGCTGTAGCCTGTGTGAAGCCCATGTCAACCAAATGCGTTGTCATGGCCTCTCAATCTGGACCTATCAGAAGACCAGATTGAATGCATGTGTGTGTGCGCGTGTGTATATGAGTGTACATGGGTGTTCGTGTGTACGTAGTCATCCTGGCATCCTTTTAAAAAAAGGATCCTCATTAGCTGACACCATACATTAAGACTTTACAGACAATTTAAATATCTGACGAGTAAAACATGCAACATTAAGTGGGATTAGTATCTGTCCAGTCATATGGTCGAACGCATTACATGTTATTTTATTGTTTTCTTGAAGGTGGATTTACTTTTTGCCTAAGAAATGTGATTTGGTAAAGAATTCCATTCAGTGATGGCTCTGTATATTACTGTAGATTTGAGGAGATTTGTCCTTGGTCTGGGGGTATCAGATGACCTGAACTTGCCTGTCTGGTTTGGTGTTTATGTTTGTTGCTAGTTGTTGCTACATTAATTGGTCTGAAAAATGACTATATTCCTAAAGAAAATCTAAAGGCTGTGTTGCAGCCTGCACCGACCGGGAGACCCACAGGGCGGCGCACAATTGGCCCAGCGTTGTCCAGGTTAGGGGAGGGTTTGGGCGCCTGGGATGTCCTTGTCCCATCGCGCTCTAGCGACTCCTGTGTTTCGGGCCGGGCACATGCACGCTGACACGGTCGCCAGGTGCACAGTGTTTCCTCCGACACATTGGTGCGGCTGGCTTCCGTGTTAAGCGGGCATTGTGTCAAGAAGCAGTGCGGCTTGGCTGGGTCGTGTTTCGAAGGACGCACGTCTCTCGACCTTCGCCTCTCCCGAGTCCGTACGGGAGTTGCAGCGATGGGACAAGACTAACAACCAATTGGATATGACGAAATTGGGGAGAAAATGGGGTAAAAAAATTAACTATTATATGATGATGCAGTGCTATACATTGTAGAGTCATCAACACACATAATCACAATTGCTTTATTCATTACTGAGTGCAAATTATTAGTAAAAAGATAAGAGTAGAGGAGGGGACCTAGGCAGCTGCCTTGAGGAACACCACAGTGTGAAAATTTACTGTCCGAAAAGCTACCATTAAATAAAATAGCTTTCCATCCAGGAAAGTGCAGCAGACAAAAAACCATTACATTTGAGTTTAGCTAGCAACAGTTCATGATCAATTACATTAAAAGCAGCACTAAAGTCTAAAAACACTGCACCCACTAACTTCCCGTCATCCATACTCTTTAGCCAATCATCTGTCATTTGCGCTTAGGCCATACTTGTAGAATGAAAATAATGGTAACTCCAACACTTTTCAACCTTATTTTAATTATCTCCAGCACAATACCAGTGTCAACATGTGAAAATGACACATTTCTACAAAATATATACATTTTAAACATTTTGAAAACAATTATTTTCAAGCACTATGGGATTCGCAGTGATGTGGAGAGCAATTCAATCCTACCATGTGTTGTCACAGAGAAGCATTGTTTAGGACCTTCTTTTTAAACCACAGATAACAGAAATGCGCTGTTGTCAAATATGTAAACACTGGTTTGGTGCTGGAGATTATGAATATGAGGTTGAAAAGTGGCAGAATTGCACTTTAATACAGGCAGCAAGCTTATAGGGGTGGCAGGGTAGCCAAGTGGTTAGAGTGTTGGGCTAGTAACCGAAAGGTTGCAAGTTCGAATCCCCGAGCTGATGAGGTATAAATCTGTCATTCTGCCCCTGAACAAGGCAGTTAACCCACTTAACTGACTTGCCTAGTATAATGAAAATAGGATGACTATTAGGGCCAGTGAAGGCAGATTTTTCTTTCTTAGTGGAATGACCTTTGACTCTTTCCAGACTTCTGGGCACACCCCACACATCAAGCACCTATTAAACACATCAAGCACCTATTAATGGTTGTGTGGTTGGCTGTGTGGTTGGCTGTAACTCTAAGCAATTTTCTGTCAAGATTATCTGTACCTGGTGACTTATCATCAGAAAGCGACAGCAGCATTCTTTCAACCTGTTTTTTACCAGGACAATGACCCAACACACCTTCAGGCTGTGTAAGGGCTATTTGACTGAGAAGGAGAGGGATGGAGTGCTGCATCAGATGACCTGGCCTCCACAATCACCCGACCTCAACTCAATTGAGATGGTTTGGGATGAGTTGGACCACAGAGTGAAGGAAAAGCAGCCAACAAATGCCCAGCATATGTGGGAACTCCTTCAAGACTGTTGGAAAAGCATTCCAGGTGAAGCTGGTTGAGAGAATGCAAAGAGTGTGCAAAGCTGTCATCAAGGCAAAGGGTGGCTACTTTGAAGAATCTAAAATATGAAATATATTCTGATTTGTTTAACACTTTTTTGGTTACTACATGATTCCATATGTTATTTCATAGTTTTGATGTCTTCACTATTATTCTACAATGTAGAAAATAGTAAAAAATTAAGAAAAACCCTTGAATGAGTAGGTGTGTCAAACTTTTGACTGGTACCATGTATTAATAAATATACCCTCTGATTAAACAAGAGACAGACAGGTTTGAATTCCTACATATAACATTCAAAGTTCTTCATCGTTTTATTTCCCCCATCACTCTTGACTTCGAGTATGTGATGATAATATCCTTTCTTTGTCTCGGTCACTAGATTTCTTAATTTACAATAACTTAGCTTATCAGACTGAGTGCCAGATCTGTCTGATGCTTTTTGGCATCATTAATATGAACCATTAGATTTCTTAGCTCATCATCGATCCATGGGGCACACATGACCACACAATACATTTTCTTAATGGGGCATGCTTATCAAAAATACTTTCATAAACACAGTGCCATTTCAGGATCATCCTCACTACATACTTCCTGCCATTGCACATTATTAACCTCATCCACAAATGATGGTCCGGATGGGTGTCTTGACATCAGGGCGCCATTGTCTGTTCACCGGTCGGAACAGAGGATAAAAGGTCTCCCACATCCAGCCAGTCTCCATCCAGCCTTAAGAGCGTCGTCTCCATCCCTCGTGGAGCGCAGGAGCTCAACGTTGTTTGACCACGCTCGGGTGGAGGATGTGACCTAACGTGGTGCAGCACGAAATGGGATTAGAGAGGGGTTATTAGACCATGGCTCTGCTGGACCTAGCTGGCCTGGCCCTTGGCTCTGGGCTCTGGGGAGAGACACTGCACAACAACACAGTAAAGACTTCGGCATATCCTCAAAGCTGCTCCCATGTCTATTACATAGACACGCTGTAGCAGTATTAAACATAGTGGACCATATAGAAGACTGGGTAGCCTTGAAACTCTCTTTATAAAGATAAATGTAAAAAATAAAAAAGGGCTATTAGTATTTGACTGATCAGACTGTGGAGTCATTTCAGATAAGCTAAAGCAACAACAGCTCAAATACTATTCTCAAGCTAGCAGTAGTCTCCCATCACAAGGGAGGGAAACAGGGCGGGTGGGATGGGTGAGTGGGGGGCTTCCTCCAGTTCTCAGGGGGGCCGTGGAGGTTCGTCCGTCCGATCCGGTAGCTGCCTCCTGTAAAGTCGGACTAAGCCCAGAATAGAGTAGCGAAGCCAAGGGAAGGGAACAGAAACCCTCGCGCTCATGTGTTGTGATTAACAGGTAATGATCTTTGATCTAATGCGCTGACTGGGAAAGTGCGGCTCCCATTGAAATCCGGTGGATGCTTGGCCGACCTGGAGCCAGTGTCACTTCTCGTTAGGGCCCTGGGCTCCGTGACCTCCCCATCGCCCGGCCAGGCCCCCGCCTCTCAGCATGAGCACCCCGCGTAATGATATCAATAGCAACAGGGGTGCAATGAATACAAATCCGCGTGCAGAATGTTTGGACAAGAATTTGCTCTCAGCCTCCTCCTCCACCCCCCACCCTCCTCCATCCCCCTGTCACCCCTCTCTCCCTACTCACCCCGCTCACCCTCTCTCCCTCACACAAAGAGTTGTGTTGGACGTAATCCGGGAAGTTGATTCGACAACATGAATGATTGAGCCACAATGGCAAAACTCCCCCCAGTGGCTGTTTGGTTCAAAATATCTGTCTCTGCCTCCGATACATGAACAGATTACTATAGACCATAATTTATACAACAAGAAGCTACTGGAAAGTCTCTTCCAATCCTGCTCCAACACTTTACCTGAAGCAATTCAATTATATCAGATTCCATAACATGATTATTTTGTCATTTAGAAAAGGACATGACTATGCTTGGGCTATAACATATCACCTGCTACCTACTATAACATTCAAACCAAACATTGACTTTTAATCTAAATCTCTTACATAACTATTAGCTTGCTGCTCAACAAACATAAAAGACACATAAAGTATGAAACTTCCATACATCCACTTTAAAATATATAGCTCTATCAACAAGTGGCTGATGGGAAATGAAAAGACAGTTTTGGTCCTGAGCAAACTGTCAGCCCCCAGCCATCCCCAATCAGACACACTGTCCAGTGTTAGGCCAAGCACGGCAGGAATTTGATTTCCGTCTCTGGTATTAACATAGCCATGAGGGGGCCCAACCGACGGTGCCCATAACAAAAGCATGTTCATGGAGCAGCCAGCGAGACCCGCAATTAAATCATGGTGGAAAGAGGCTATGGGTTTCTGTGTCCGAATTAACAAGGCTAGAAAAAGCTATAAAACACGCCACTATGAGACCAGTTTACTATCAATTACAGGGGTACAATGCAGCCACACTGTGAACATACGTGTGATGCAGCCATGTACGACTTCTTTAAGGATCACACACCATGCACACATGCCAGCACACACTGACTGGAGCCCTAGCTCTAACTGCAACACTTGTTGTTTCACTGCTGCCCAGAACATGGCTCCAGTCTTTTTGGATTATACAAAGCTGTCAATTATTGGTCCAATATGTACTGTGTATGTACTGTGTTAAAATGTTTTAATGTCAGCCATAACCAAACTGATTAAAATGTATTCCATTATCTTATTTAGCAGGCATCTTCATGGAGGGATATTATTTGCATAATTCTGAATCATGTATTTAGTTATCAGACACACACTACAACAGTTTATATATATTTTATAGACAATCAATCAATGGGGCAAATAGTGTGCATGCGTGCGTGTGTGTGTGTGTGGGTGACAGAAAGAGAGAGCATACATATAAGCAGGAGAGAGAGAGAGGAGAGGCTATAACAAAGTAGGCATATACTGTAAAATGATTGAAAAATAATATGATTTTAGAACGCATTCCCCAAAGTCAGCTTTCAACAGTTCTGCCACCAGCTACATAATTATGTGGTATGCTGTTTCACAAAGCAAACAACATCTAAAGTCATTATAAAGATGGAAAGGGAAAAAAGCTTATTGCACAACCCAGCTCACGCAAGCGGTTTGGGCACTCCTCGCGCTTTCTCTAATTAAGTCTGCAGCCTGTTTGTCTTGTCACACGGACACGGTTGACAGACATTATTTGCTTACCCAACCCAGGGACATTTTCTTCCCACACTTCTATGGAGATTTCTGGCCTGTGGCTTGTCATCGGTGAAGGAAGATACTTCTCAAACGGTGCTAATATTAAAAAAACGAATAGGCCGATTCCGTGCACGCTCTCTCTCTCTCTCTCTCTCTCTCTCTCTCTCTCTCTCTCTCTCTCTCTCTCTCTCTCCTCTCTCTCTCTCTCTCTCTCTCTCTCTCTCTCTCTCTCTCTCTCTCTCTCTCTCTCTCTCTCTCTCTCTCTCTCGCTCTCTCTCACCCTTGCCATTCAAGGACTGTAGGCTTATTGTGTCACATGCTATGCTTATAGGCCTCCTAGAAGATGAAACTCATGTCCTTGAGACAAAGAAGAATTACTGGATATATCCAAGAATCAATAATGTGTCAATTCCATCCCTAATTATTCTCTTCCTTCATGACATGGTTTTTGAGTATCAAATTTGTCGTTCATGAGAAATAAACAAAAGAAAAAACAAAACCAACAGCAAACTTTTAGAGACCTTTCAACACATTAACAGTTCTTTTTAACAAAATGATAAAATACCCTGTTTTTAACTCAAGTTATTTATTCATATGAAGAATGTGAAATTGTTTAGTCATTTTTATTTTTACTATTTTTTTTAACAGAATACTCCAAAAGCAAGAGAAATGCCTAGGAATTCATCCAAGCAGATGGATAATAAAATCTGGATGGTTTAAAAAATGTATTAGCCACTGTGTAGCCGTTTTAAAGGGCCTGTTTGACACTTACAGCGGTGCAAGGACTCCCATCTCCATTGAGTTCACACTCAGACCCTCCTCCAGTCGATTTTATTTTATTCAAGTACATATTCAAGAACATCTCAAGTGCATTAGCATTAGTAGGCTACGGCTCATATAAATTAACCCTTTATCCTCGCATGGAGAAAGCAGCCAGGAGAATCTGATGAAAGTTTTTTCAGTGCAGTGATGCTATATGGCTTGTATTTTGTATTGTGTATTATTTGTGTATGTAATGAGGGGGGATGCGCTTGTCTCCATTGTTGAGCATACCTAGCCTATAAAAACTGTGTAACACATCACAAGCCTTTCGTATGTCAGTGTTTTCACAAAAGTAAAAGCCCTTTCAAATGTTTCATCTGTGTTGAAAAGTGATCTGGTGTCCAACTCAATCTGAACTCTACGAGAGGACAGATGAAGATGGATTGATGCATCTGTGTCTCAGTGAAACTCAAAGGGAAGTCTAGATAACCAGAGAGGGCCTGGTTATTCATCAGCAGATAGACAGACTGCCCATACAGAGCTGTCACGCACCAGAAAAACAGAGGGAGCAAGGTAACTCACCAGCAACACATAACAGCACCTGCCTACAATGAACAGGACATAGACTGCAAATGTGGCAAGTGTGCGTGTGACTGTTGTTCTGTCTGCCTGTCAGTTTCTGTGTTTGTGTGTGTATCTCTGTAGTGTTTGTGTGGCATGTTGGGGTCATTGAAATAACTGCCGCTGATCCCCCTCCCCCTCAGAGAAAGACAAATCAATAGTATTGTTATCTGTGATGCATTTGTGTCTTTGATGTGGCCAGCACCGAGCCCTGATTCATTGGAGAGAGGGAAGAGGGGAGAGAGGTAGGAAAGGTAAGAGGGGAGAGAGTTAGGAGGAGAGGAGAGGAGTGGAGAGGAGGAGGGTATGGATTGACAGCTCGGCTAGGAACGTCTGGGCAATGTCTCCTATCATCCAGACCCACAGTACCCTACACATCCCTCCATCCCTCCATCCTCCTCTCCTCTCCTCGTGGGATCAGCTTTTCCCTGGGCCCTCCCTGACATAAACCGCAGAGCCTGTACTGTAGGTGACTCACAGCAGAACCCAAACCTTGTTTTCAGTCTATACGTTTATTTCTTTCTTTCTTCCACCAATTCCGTCTCCATTGCTCCCTTTGTTCTTGCTGCATGCGGTCGATGGTCCATAACTCAACTGTCTCCTGGTGTTTGATGTCTCTGCTCTGGATATCATTCCATCCTGTTATTACAACACTGACAATACCTGCTGCCTCTCTCACACACGTACACACACACGTACACACACACGTACACACTCTCACAGTAGAAATCTAGTACTGCTGATCAATCTATAGCTGGAATGGTGATAATGCATAAAGGTAGTGTATACAGCCCATATTGAGCTTCTAGACTGGAGCAATGTACCACCAAATGTCTATGGATGGGTACCTCATGCTCTTAGGGAAGTACAGGTTCAAACACCATCCCTGCAAGAGATTGCCCTTGGCCTATTACAGTATGTCAAGAGGCAAGGCTGGGTCGGAGAGCAAAGAGCTCAGAGAGCTTAAAGAGAGCTCAGTGGTAGTGTGGTTGTCATGTTCCCTAACGTGTAGCAGGATCTATTGCCAACAGATTCATGCAGGGGAGATAGTGAATCTTTACCGAACACTCATTGCCTCATGAATGAATGATGCAGGATTACCTGTAGGAGATGAGATGGGCACAGGATGGCACTTTAACAACGCCACTAAAGACTGGGCTCCCCTAAGTGTCAGTAGCCAAGGTGACAGAAACAGAGGGAAAGAGAAAATCCCTCGCTTCCTTTCTTTGTCTCCTGTTGTTTCAGCTGGACATTTTTTCAAACTGACTGAACAGAGAGCAGATCTCACCACACTTCTATTTGCTATGCGGACACCTACTGTGAATATCTGACCTGATTTGTGCATCATGCATTTATGTTGACTTCAATCTGAAATTACAGTCAGGGTTCAATCTTGATGGGATTTTAACCAGATTTTAGGTCTAAACTGACATCATAGATTTGATTTCATGCTAGGAACACTAACCAAGATACCCAGTCCCAGTCGTACCCCATCTGTACCACACCCCCCATTGTACCCCAGCCCTATTTGTACCCTACCCCTATCCGTACGTACCCCACCAGCCCTATTTGTACCCTACCCCTATCCGTACGTACCCCACCAGCCCTATTCGTAACGCTAGCCTTATTTGCACTGTACCCCAGTCCTCTTCATACCCCAACTCTATTCGTACCCCAGCCATATTTGTACCCCAGCCACTCCTATTCGTACCCCAGCCATATTCGTACCCCAGCCACTCCTATTCGTACCCCAGCCAGCCCTCTTCATACCCCAACCCTATTTGTACCCCAGCCATATTCGTACCCCAGTTATGTGAGCTTACTCCTAGCTAGCTAGTCGCCCATCTCGCCCCGTTGCGATGGACCGTTTTCTGATCAAGAGAAGAGCGCGGGTAGAAAATGAAAATCCAGACCCAGACCCTGTTTCCGAGGAGGCCAAAGAAAAAGAGGGAGAGAGGAAAGATGAGTCGGAGAGAGAAACTCGTGAGCCACGACGTGAGGGAGCACCAGAGCAGTTTGTCGCTGCTAGCTGCCCCACAGCCACAGTTAGCTGCACTGTTAGCACAGCCACCGCTCCCTCTGATTTAAGCCAGTCACCCGTTGACGAACCAAGGCGCCCTCTTCTTCGTCGTTATCCAGCCACAAAAGTTTGACAGCAGGATCGCTTCTTCAATCGTAGATAGTATGAGGATTACAAATGGCTGGAATATTCTATTTCAAAGGACTGTGCTTCCTGTTTTGCATACCGCCACTTTCAACATCCAGGAAACCATGGTGGAGAGAAGGCGGTATTTACCCACAATGGCTACCAGAACTGGAAGAAGGCCACAAGTTCCTACAAGACACACAATGCTAGTGTGGAGCATAAATATGCAATGACAGAGTGGAATGAGTGGACTATTCAGAAAGAGTCTGGCTGAATAACATGCAATGCTCTAAGTGATGAACATTCGAAAATAGTCCTAGAGAACAGAGAGTATATGAGAGCAGTTGTGGAGTCATTGTGTTACTCTGCATACCAGGGACTTTCACAGAGAGGAGACATAGAAAACGACATGGCTGTCAACCAGGGAAACTTCCTTGAACTTTTACAGGTCATACGCAAAATCGACAAAACAGTTGCACAGAAAATCTCAGATAATCCTAGAAATGCTAATTACACGCATCGTGATATACAGAATGAAATACTGGGCAAACCTTCGACTCAGCATCCTTGCCTGCCTGTCCATAGACACAGAAAGAACCAAGGCCCTGGATGCCCAGAAGATTATACACTCATTTGCACTGAACCACAACAACCGACACTTTGTCCTCCTATAAAACAACACTTGGTAAGTAATTGAAAGGCCTTTTATTTATTGACAGTGTGCGCCTGTCCGGTGGTGGGAACATGATTCAATCGCGCTGATCTGGATCTGGATGGAATAAGAAGACGCAGCATATTGTCGGCCAGTCGGTCTACAAGTATTTTTGCAAAGAAGTATAATCACTAAGATTGTGATGATAGCCAGTTCTTTTTACAAGTGTGTGCACAGTTAACAGTCATAGGCTAAATGCATTACACTTCGTTGTGGCTGCACGTTGTGGCTGCACTTTATTCATTTCATTTCTGATGTTGAGATAACCGTTTCATCCCAAACATTATTACCAACGCACAGTTGTCTGATTATGAATATGGAATAAATGCACTTGTAAATAGTCATGAAAATCAACTCTTTTCTTAGCACCCCACGTATTGGTCAAGCCGCCCCTAGCACTGGGAGAGAAATAATCCTGGCTCCCTGCCTGTCTATTGGTACCCCAGCTCTATTCATAACCCAGCCCTATTCATAACCCAGCTCTATTCATAACCCAGCTCTATTCATAACCCAGCCCTATTCATAACCCAGCTCTATTCATAACCCAGCCCTATTCATAACCCAGCTCTATTCATAACCCAGCCCTATTCATAACCCAGCTCTATTCATAACCCAGCCCTATTCATAACCCAGCTCTATTCATAACCCAGCTCTATTCATAACCCAGCTCTATTCATAACCCAGCCCTATTCATAGCCCAGCTCTATTCATAACCCAGCTCTATTCATAACCCAGCCCTATTCATAACCCAGCCCTATTCATAACCCAGCTCTATTCATAACCCAGCCATATTCATAACCCAGCCCTATTCATAACCCAGCTCTATTCATAACCCAGCTCTATTCATAACCCAGCTCTATTCATACCCCAGCTCTATTCATAACCCAGCCATATTCATAACCCAGCCCTATTCATAACCCAGCTCTATTCATACCCCAGCTCTATTCATAACCCAGCCATATTCATAACCCAGCCCTATTCATAACCCAGCCCTATTCATAACCCAGCTCTATTCATAACCCAGCTCTATTCATAACCCAGCTCTATTCATACCCCAGCTCTATTCATAACCCAGCCATATTCATAACCCAGCCCTATTCATAACCCAGCCCTATTCATAACCCAGCTCTATTCATAACCCAGCTCTATTCATAACCCAGCTCTATTCATAACCCAGCCATATTCATAACCCAGCCCTATTCATAACCCAGCTCTATTCATAACCCAGCTCTATTCATAACCCAGCCCTATTCATAACCCAGCTCTATTCATAACCCAGCCCTATTCATAACCCAGCTCTATTCATAACCCAGCCCTATTCATAACCCAGCTCTATTCATAACCCAGCCCTATTCATAACCCAGCTCTATTCATAACCCAGCTCTATTCATACCCCAGCCCTATTCATAGCCCAGCTCTATTCATAACCCAGCTCTATTCATAACCCAGCCCTATTCATAACCCAGCCCTATTCACAACCCAGCTCTATTCATAACCCAGCTCTATTCATAACCCAGCCCTATTCATAACCCAGCTCTATTCATAACCCAGCTCTATTCATAACCCAGCTCTATTCATAACCCAGCCCTATTCATAACCCAGCTCTATTCATAACCCAGCTCTATTCATAACCCAGCCCATTCATAACCAGCCCTATTCATAACCCAGCTCTATTCATAACCCAGCTCTATTCATACCCCAGCCCTATTCATACCCCAGCCCTATTCATAACCCAGCTCTATTCATAACCCAGCCCTATTCATAACCCAGCCCTATTCATAACCCAGCCCTATTCATAACCCAGCTCTATTCATAACCCAGCTCTATTCATACCCCAGCCCTATTCATAACCCGGCTCTATTCATAACCCGGCTCTATTCATACCCCGGCCCTATTCATAACCCGGCCCTATTCATAACCCGGCCCTATTCATAACCCGGCCCTATTCATAACCCGGCCCTATTCATAACCCAGCCCTATTCATAACCCAGCCCTATTCATAACCCAGCCCTATTCATAACCCAGCCCTATTCATAACCCAGCTCTATTCATAACCCAGCCCTATTCATAATCCAGCCCTATTCATAACCCAGCTCTATTCATAACCCAGCCCTATTCATAACCCAGCCCTATTCATAACCCAGCCCTATTCATAACCCAGCTCTATTTATAACCCAGCTCTATTCATAACCCAGCTCTATTCATAACCCAGCTCTATTCATAACCCAGCTCTATTCATAACCCAGCCCTATTCATAACCCAGCTCTATTCATAACCCAGCCCTATTCATAACCCAGCCCTATTCATAACCCAGCCCTATTCATAACCCAGCTCTATTCATAACCCAGCCATATTCATAACCCAGCCCTATTCATAACCCAGCTCTATTCATAACCCAGCCCATTCATAACCAGCCCTATTCATAACCCAGCCCTATTCATAACCCAGCTCTATTCATACACCAGCCCTATTCATACCCCAGCCCTATTCATAACCCAGCTCTATTCATAACCCAGCCCTATTCATAACCCAGCCCTATTCATAACCCAGCCCTATTCATAACCCAGCCCTATTCATAACCCAGCTCTATTCAAAACCCAGCTCTATTCATAACCCAGCTCTATTCATAACCCAGCCCTATTCATAACCCAGCTCTATTCATAACCCAGCTCTATTCATAATCCAGCCCTATTCATAACCCAGTTCTATTCATAACCCAGCTCTATTCATAACCCAGCCCTATTCATAACCCAGCTCTATTCATAACCCAGCTCTATTCATAACCCAGCCCTATTCATAACCCAGCTCTATTCATAACCCAGCTCTATTCATAACCCAGCCCTATTCATAACCCAGCCCTATTCATAACCCAGCTCTATTCATAACCCAGCCCTATTCATAACCCAGCCCTATTCATAACCCAGCTCTATTCATAACCCAGCCCTATTCATAACCCAGCCCTATTCATAACCCAGCTCTATTCATAACCCAGCCCTATTCATAACCCAGCCCTATTCATAACCCAGCTCTATTCATAACCCAGCCCTATTCATAACCCAGCCCTATTCATAACCCAACTATATTCATAACCCAGCCCTACTCATAACCCAGCCCTATTCATAACCCAGCTCTATTCATAACCCAGCCCTATTCATAACCCAGCCCTATTCATAACCCAGCTCTATTCATAACCCAGCCCTATTCATAACCCAGCCCTATTCATAACCCAGCCCTATTCATAACCCAGCTCTATTCATAACCCAGCTCTATTCATACCCCAGCCCTATTCATAACCCAGCTCTATTCATAACCCAGCTCTATTCATACCCCAGCCCTATTCATAACCCAGCCCTATTCATAACCCAGCCCTATTCATAACCCAGCCCTATTCATAACCCAGCCCTATTCATAACCCAGCTCTATTCATAACCCAGCTCTATTCATAACCCAGCCCTATTCATAACCCAGCCCTATTCATAACCCAGCTCTATTCATAACCCAGCTCTATTCATAACCCAGCCCATTCATAACCAGCCCTATTCATAACCCAGCTCTATTCATAACCCAGCCCTATTCATAACCCAGCCCTATTCATAACCCAGCTCTATTCATAACCCAGCTCTATTCATAACCCAGCTCTATTCATAACCCAGCTCTATTCATAACCCAGCCCTATTCATAATCCAGCCCTATTCATAACCCAGCTCTATTCATAACCCAGCCCTATTCATAACCCAGCCCTATTCATAACCCAGCTCTATTCATAACCCAGCTCTATTTATAACCCAGCTCTATTCATAACCCAGCTCTATTCATAACCCAGCTCTATTCATAACCCAGCTCTATTCATAACCCAGCCCTATTCATAACCCAGCCCTATTCATAACCCAGCCCTATTCATAACCCAGCCCAATTCATAACCCAGCTCTATTCATAACCCAGCCCTATTCATAACCCAGCCCTATTCATAACCCAGCTCTATTCATAACCCAGCCCTATTCATAACCCAGCCCTATTCATAACCCAGCTCTATTCATAACCCAGCCCTATTCATAACCCAGCCCTATTCATAACCCAGCTCTATTCATAACCCAGCCATATTCATAACCCAGCCCTATTCATAACCCAGCTCTATTCATAACCCAGCTCTATTCATAACCCAGCCCATTCATAACCAGCCCTATTCATAACCCAGCCCTATTCATAACCCAGCTCTATTCATACCCCAGCTCTATTCATAACCCAGCCCTATTCATAACCCAGCTCTATTCATAACCCAGCCCTATTCATAACCCAGCTCTATTCATAACCCAGCTCTATTCATAACCCAGCCCTATTCATAACCCAGCCCTATTCATAACCCAGCTCTATTCATAACCCAGCCCTATTCATAACCCAGCTCTATTCATAACCCAGCTCTATTCATAACCCAGCCCTATTCATAACCCAGCCCTATTCATAACCCAGCTCTATTCATAACCCAGCCCTATTCATAACCCAGCCCTATTCATAACCCAGCCCTATTCATAACCCAGCTCTATTCATAACCCAGCCCTATTCATAACCCAGCCCTATTCATAACCCAGCTCTATTCATAACCCAGCTCTATTCATAACCCAGCCCTATTCATAACCCAGCTCTATTCATAACCCAGCTCTATTCATAACCCAGCTCTATTCATAACCCAGCCCTATTCACAACCCAGCTCTATTCATAACCCAGCCCTATTCATAACCCAGCTCTATTCATAACCCAGCCCTATTCATAACCCAGCCCTATTCATAACCCAGCCCTATTCATAACCCAGCCCTATTCATAACCCAGCCCTATTCATAACCCAGCTCTATTCATAACCCAGCTCTATTCATAACCCAGCTCTATTCATACCCCAGCCCTGTTCATAACCCAGCCCTATTCATAACCCAGCCCTATTCATAACCCAGCCCTATTCATAACCCAGCTCTATTCATAACCCAGCTCTATTCATAACCCAGCTCTATTCATACCCCAGCCCTATTCATAACCCAGCCCTATTCATAACCCATCCTTATTCATAACCCAGCCCTATTCATAACCCAGCTCTATTCATACCCCAGCCATATTCATAACCCAGCCCTATTCATACCCCAGCCCTATTCATAACCCAGCTCTATTCATAACCCAGCCCATTCATAACCAGCCCTATTCATAACCCAGCCCTATTCATACCCCAGCTCTATTGGTACCCCAGCCCTATTCATAGCCCAGCTCTATTCGTACCCCAGCCAGCCCTATTCATACCCCAGCACCACTTAAGGAGAACAAGGTCCAGATGGCCTCTAGGTCCAACAGTCTCCCTCTCCACCGGCCCACTTATCTCCAGCTTCACTTCACTTCAAGGGACCACTGATAGCCCTGTTAGTTAGCACCTTTAGCCTTTTTCCCATGAAGGCCTGAGAAAACTAGAGCGGCCCAACCAAATATCCCCAAGTATAACCAATCAGTGAAATATCAATTTCTTTATAATAAATTCCCTTCCTTCTCAGTTCTCATATCCTTCATCAACATCACCACCACCATCATCATCATCAATAACAACAAGATTCCCTCACAGCTGCATGATAGCCCTACATTGGTGACTCTGGCCAGTCCAGGCCCTCTGCCCTCACCGGAACTGAGTTCCTGACCTTGTGGTCATTCGTCCAGGGCCCTTCCTCCTCGCCCTGAACCCTTACAGCCCAGAGAAATTAGTCTGCCCCTTTCATCTCCTCCGGCCATGAAGTCAGTGGGAGTCATGAAGTCGCCCTGTTAAATTACAATGTGCTTCAAAAGAGAAATAAAGAAGCAAGATGTCCGCTAACTACAGGTGGCTGCCCTGCACATAGGTCACATTCTCCAATTAAGCAGGAGGACAAAACAAATGGGTGAATTACAATAGATTCAAAGTAGCAAGGAATGTATATATACCATACAAGCAACTCTGGAGATAGCGTCTTCAGCATCCGATGATATCCAAACTAGAAAAATGACGTGGTGTGAGATGCTCTCCTTTCTATTTTCTGGATAAGATTAATGGAGGCTGAAGGGGATGTCTGTCTTTTGTAGCTTTCTAATTTATCGTCTGTAAATGGATGTTTGGAATGCTTGTATTACTGGGCCCATAGGTCACCATTGAAAGATAGTGATAATGATTAATAAGATCACCAGGAGTTTCCTCGTGAAATAAAGTCCAAATAGAAAATGAATCTAATCCTGTGTGTTTGAAGTGGTGGTCCATGGGCGGGGCCAGGGGTGTTGATTGATGGCTCCTCCTCCTATAGGGCAGTGGGCTTCCTCCGGTGGGTCACATCCTGTCTGGCCCCTGTCCACAACACACTTCCAGGACATTTCCGGGGTCTCTGCCCTCGCCCATGCTGTCTCGGCCCCCTCACCCCTCCGCCCACACCCCCTCCTCGCCTCCTCGGCGCCACACTGCGCCAGTGGTCAGGACCTGTGTGCCACCCAGGTCTAGCGAAAGGGGAAGACGGGGAGAGGAGGAGTGGGGGGGGTACAAGAGAGAGATGGGAGAATGGGGCAAGGGCATTTGCAGCATGAAGTTTTCTTAAGGAATAGGCTTTAGTTCCTTCAACTGCTGCATGGTGTTGCTGGTGACACCCCCCCCCCCCCCCCCCCCCCCCATCCGAAATCTGAAAACAAGTACACGAGAAGAAAAGGTCACTAGCACTCAACTTTCTCTGTGAGCTGTGCCAATGACTGTAGTGCCACCCCATGGAGACAAAGAACACTGCAGTTCACCACCCAGTCCAAGGCCACAGTTACAGAATGGCCAGATGCAGTTGGCTGTAAATAACCTTGCAAAAAGAAGAGAAGCTTTTTTAGATACATTAATGCACAACAAGACCACAGAGTTCCCTGGACATCCTGATATATGACTTTTTCACAACACTTACTGTTTAATGTTTCATAATGACTGTATAATTGTACATGTAAAGAATGATGAATTAGTGACAGCGTTAGGGTTAGGACTAGGTGTGAGATGTGGGTACACATCTCAGTTGTGGAATGTTGACTATTTAATAGTAATGACTTCATATTTGAACATGCTTTTATCATAAAAAGTATATTTAGTAATGGAAATATCTTCTGTGGAAAAATATACCTTTTATTGTTCACAGTGTAAAATGAATCAACATGACTGATTCCTAGCAACCACAATAAAAATACAAATACAATAAAACATATCAACTTGTTGTGCACAAAGAGTAACATTTATAAATTCCTCAAAATCTTTAATGTCTTGACTTTGATATTTCTTGTGGGCACTATTGCAATGAGCCGGGACATCTCGTTATCTTGGCTTGCTGTCTTTGTTGCTTTACTTCTAAGTGAAGTCAGTGATTATTTGGATTTCCAGTGCCTCTCTGATCCTGGGGAAGACAAATGAAGTGCCTAACCACAGAGAGGCAGAACGCTCCGAGACAGTGAAAAGAGAATCTGGGAAAACATTCCTCAGTGGAGAAGAAATGAGGAAAGAGAAGAAAAAAACAAATAGTAACAATATATATATTTTATGTGCAGATTCAAGTCACATCAAACAGAGATTCTTTACATTATATACATAAATAGATAGCATATATATGTACCTGCAAGGTGAGTGCTTTTGTTAAATGAATATTGTTTGAAAAATAATTTGTGGTCCAAAGGTGGAGAGGAGCAAAACTTCAGTGAGTTGCTTGACATCAACTGTAAATATTTGTACAGGTCAAAACAGATAGTTCAGTGCTGGAGCTTTTTTTCTGTAGCTTGTAGGGAATAAAATAACTGGCATGTAGGTTTCTCACTTATGGGTGGCACACATTGGGATATGGGGGAGGTTTATTTGGGGTTCCATGTAGAACCTTTTGCTTATTTGGAAGATATTAAAGAACCATATACATATACGTATATACCCAGCGAAACTCCTGAGTGTAGGCTAATGTGGATTTTAGCAAACAGCTAACAAAAGCTAGCACAGTCACATCAAACTCTGAAATGACAACTAACTAGCTCCCTTTTCATTTGTTTTAGCAATTTTGCATGAACATATATATCCATATTAATGATGATGCTGCTGCACGATTTTGCCTAGTCAGAAAAATGGCAAGTTGACGTCTGACACTATTATCTCTCTCAGGGGGAGATCTAATTCACATTTTTAAACATTGTTGCCCAGGTCGGAGTGGCAATCAGCAAGGTTCATACAAATCTGTGCTGTTGCAAACTAAAGGCTAGCTAGAAGCGAGAGGAAATAATGAGTTGAATAAAAGCATACCCTCTTAGATTAAAAAAGGGGTTCTATTGAGAACCTTTTGGTAAATTCATATTTGAACTGCCATTCTGATTCAAAAACCAACTGCCATTGTGGTTGAATTTGCAAATAGCCTACCAATAAGCAAGTTATTTTTCCATTTATTAAGGTAAGCAAAGTTGATTATTTCATTGAAATATATGAAGCCAACGTCCTTTGATAAACTATAGCTAGGCTAGATAGATAGATAGATAGATAGATAGATAGATAGATAGATAGATAGATAGATAGATAGATAGATAGATAGATAGATAGATAGATAGATAGATTTGTATTAGAATTTGAGCACCGTTCGTAAGGTAGCTTGCCAGGCAGGAAAAAGCTAGGCTTCTTTAATTAGTCACTTTACAAGCTAGCTAGCTAACGCTTACAAATAAACATACTTTTGTATTATGGAATATACTAGATAGAGCTACAGACCCAGCCTGCCATTGGCAATTAGCTAATTGTTACTATTATTTCAGTATTTCATCGTGGAGTCAGATTACAGTTGGGCTGACTGAGAGGAGGTATGTATCTAAAATACTTATAATAAAATGTGTCTTGGTGATTCAATAGCCTAGTTAATCATTGGTTACTTTTAACACACTATAAGTCTGGCAGTAACCCATCTATCAGAGGCAGAGGATCTCTCTGTCGCTGCTGCTGACAACAACTGCACGTTTTTGCTTCTTATTCTTCTTCTCAGGAACCAGCCAGGCAACAACACATACTGTACTGTTCCATAAAGAAGTCAGACAAAGTTTGGTACCAAGATTGACGTTCAAACAAAAAGATGCCTCCCTGGCAGACGGTGCATATTTCCAAACTATGTTTGCATACAATGACAATAACATCTCTAAACTATGCTGGTATTCTTTTTTCCATTATTTCATTGTTCATTATACTCAGTAGACTTGTGATTAGAGTTTTTGCCCTGAGATTGGAAGGTTGTGAGTTTAATCCATTGTCGAGTCAAACCAAAGACTGTAAAAAATGGGACCTGATGTATCTTTACTTGTGTCACAGCTGTCGTGGAAGATAGAATGGGACCAAGGCGCAGCGGGTTGCGTGCTCAACATATTTATTATAACAATGAGAACACCACGGAAAAACAAACTAACAACAGGAACAGAGACGCATGCTCAACAAAAGCAGTGCTATCAAACAACTACCCACAAGTGACAAACAAAACACACACCTATTTATAGGACTCCCAGGCAACTAGAAACACCTGCCTCCAATTGAGAGTCCAGCACCCAACCTACACATAGAAAAACTACCCTAGAATATACACATAGAAATACAAACATAGACCAGTGACCAAAAAAACCCTGTAATACATAAATAAACTACCCTCTGCCACGTCCTGACCAAACTACAATAACAAAATATCCTCTATACTGGTCAGGACGTGACAACTTGGCACTCAGCATTAAGGATATGGACTGGGGGTAAGGCTCTTCAATAGACTAGCGTCCTGTCCAGGTGGTGTACTTGTACATCAAGCTTCCTCATGCTACAGAAACAAGAGATAGGCTCATATCCAAGGCTTGTGCAAGGCTACTTACTTATATTAAATTCTTAGCTAAAAAATATTACCTTATTAGTAGTAGCCATAATTCATAAATGGCACCATACAGGGTTCTATATGGAACCAATTTTGGTTCCGTGAAGAAGAACCATTGGGTTATATATGGAACTTTTAGAGGTTCCATATATGAAGCAAGCGATATAACCCTTTTTGGTTCTATAACAAACCTTTTTTTCTAAGTGTAGTATTCTACATTGTAAACTGGGTGGTTCGAGCCCTGAATGCTGATTGGCTGACATCCATGGTATATCGCACCGTATACCACAGGTATGTCAAAACATTTATTTTTACTGCTCTAATTACGTTGGTAACCAGTTTATAATAGAAATAAGGCACCTCGGGGGTTTGTGATATATGGCCAATATACCACGGCTAGGGCTGTTCTTAGGTACAACACAACACGGCCTTATTGCTTAAGTATACTGTACTACAACATTTTATAGCAAGTACTACACATAGACGGATACTACAGTCTGTAGTATAGTATTCCACAGTATACTACAGTTTACTGCAGAATACTTTAGTAAGTACTATAGTATTCTATAGTAAACTATCATTTTTTCATGTGGGTAATAAGAGGAAGTCACTTTGACCCTGTGACAGTTCCCTGAAGTAATGACAGAAAGAACTACATCTTCCATGCCACATAATCAGGAGAACAGAGGGCTAACGTTCTAACTAATCACACTCACACAGAATGTGTCCGACCAAGGGAAGAGGTTTGCATATCTCATTTGTAACAATGATTAGGACTTCCCAAAGACTGGAATCACATTAACCTAGCCGCTGCACCATGATATGGCCAAGCCAAAACACATTTGGCCCTTTATTTTCTCATAAATAATGCAAAACACATGAGGAAGAAGGTGGAGGGAGTGAGGGAGGAAAGGGGACCTCGTTCATTCCCAAAGCACTCGAGTAGAATCCGATGTGTTAAGAGTGCTTGGGAAGCCAAAGGGTCGCTTTAGGAAGCCGGGGTCGACTCTGCCGGAGAGGGGAGGAAGGTGTTGAGTAGATGCAAACGAGTTGGCCTTGTGAAGAGCGACAGTGGGACTGATAACCCACTTTCCATCCATTGAGAGGGACGTCTTTATAAGGGCTTTCTGATCGGGCCCCAGGCACCTGAGCCTCCCCCAAAATAACCACCACCGTGCTGCATGGCTCCCTGCCAGAATGCCGTCCCTTCCTCCAGCCTAGCCGCCACAGGCCCTATGTCCTACTGCACATCCTCTCCTCTAGCTTCTAACACTGAATACATACAGCTCTACATCTCCACACATACTAGACACAGTGCCAATCAAGGTCAATGTTCAATTCATGAGAGAATCTTGTGCTTTTTTGCATTTACATATTCCTTTTCATTTCATTTTTGTCATTGCGGTGGTCAGCAATATAGAATGACTCATTTTCGTGAGTTTTGGGGGGGATCAACTTATGTGGAGTGATTTCAAGTAGAAACATTATATTTATTATCTATTAAATTGTGAAACAGCAAATGACAAAAATGTACCGTATTTCACCACCCACACCACAAATACTTTCACTGACATGGAAACTCAGGACAGGCCATATACTTACTTCAGGACCTCCCAAACCTCCCAACCATCCCTCAAGAGGGTTTAAAAACCTTGGCTCTCTCAGCAACTGAACGCATAATGGAGAGGAAGAAGGGAAAGAAAGGAAGAGAAAAGAGGAGGCGCAAAACGGGCCCTAAAAAGGTCCCTTTGCGTGCTGAGACTACTTCCCAGAGGACGCAGCAGCACATTCTCCTGCAGTATGGTGTGACTAATCGTCTCTGCTGAAAATACTCCTTGCTGTCTATAAGCGAGTGAATGGAGATTTACAACATGGGGCCATAGACTCAGGCAGATCATAAAGCAGTCGTTTCTACAGTATGGCCTCGGCCCACTGCTCATACGTCACTGACATGTGGTGGTGCCTGGACAAAGGGTTTAATTCCATTTTGCATTATTAGGATGGATGGGAAGCATCATACCATCATCAAAGGAAAGGGAGGGGCGTGGGGAGATGAGACAGCAGAACATTCATATTGTAATGTAGTCAACATGTTAAGTAGCGATGTTACCAACACTTTTGCTGAAGTTGTTGACATGATAGAATGACAAAATGATCATCTTGGCAAAGCGATCAGATGAATACTAAATCCCTCTCTCATGCCAGCGCATGCACTACAGGCTGAGCTTCCCAAACCACAGTCAGTGTCTGGAAGTCAGGACGTCATTGGCTCCGACAGTAGCCAATCAGCTTTGCGGTAACATGTGGCGTTCCTGTGTATTGGGGGGGACTGGGTGTGTTAAGGTGGACAGACCAGCTGGCCTGTACCATTCCACCACATTTGCAATCCCCAGAGGTGTCCTGAGGTCCTATTTAATAGAGCCCAGTAAGGCACACCAGGAGTGGCAGCGAACCAAGAACTTCCAGGGGAAATAACATATTAACTATGGGAGGAGAGGTGGGAAAAATAGTCACTGTTTCTGGATCAGTAAGGAATTTTTGGAAGATGCTTCTGTTTCCCACTACCCTTCAATGCCACCTCTTAGTAACTCCGAACAGGTTCGAATGTTGTAAGAACGTGGACACTAAAGGAAGAACAATAGTATTTATACCAATAATAATTCAATAATCAAGGGCGGATGTTGTGATAACATAATTAACATAGTAATAATGTAATTTTCCAGAAATGTATTTGAGTTCAACATAAGCATTGACTAAAGTAAATCCGATTTTCTCCGAAGCAGAACTTAGGACATATCTTTGTGCCTTCCTTGCTACATTAAAAGTGCCTTAGTGGATGGAGTTGTATCTTGTGGTTAGGAGCTTATTTAAGACCATTTTAAAAGCATGTGAAGAAGGTTGTGCCAAATGTGTTCCCACACTCCTATTTCTAACACACAGCAACCCTAATTATAACCCAACTTTAAACCAACCTAACCCTGCAGTGACCAAAGAGAACACTGAAACATTTCACTCCACAAAATCCTCCCTCACGTAAATACTATATAACCATATGGAAACATACACTGGAGTATAAAACATTAGGAACACCTTCCTAATATTGAGTTGCACCCCATTTTGTCCTCAGAACAGCCTCAGTTCATCGGGACATGGACTCTACAAGGTGTTGAAAGCTTTCCACAGGGATGCTGGCCGATGTTGACTCCAATGCTTCCCACAGTTGTGGCTGGATGTCCTTTGGGTGGTGGACCATTCTTGATACACACGTGAAATTGTTTAGGGTGAAAAACCAAGCAGCGTTGCAGTTCTTGACACACTCAAACCGGTGCGCCTGGCACCTACTACCATACCCCGTTCAAAGGCAGTGAAATATTTTCTCTTGCCCATTCACCCTCTGAATGGCACACACACAATTCATGTCTTAATTGTCTCAAGGCTTAAAAATCCTCCTTTAACCTGTCTCCTCCACTTCATCTACACTGATGGAAGTGGATTTAACAGGTGACATCAATAGGGGATCATAGCTTTCACTTGGATTGACCTGGTCAGTCTATGTCATGGAAAGAGCAGGTGTTCATAATGTTTTGTACACTCAGTGTATAGGAACGTCCACGGGTAATATGTTGTTGTCAGCAGTTTTGTGCGTTGGAGACTGAAACGGCTGCGGCAACTGCAGAGGCTAATGTCAGTCATCTCTTTCCTGTCATTCCAGGAGTGCCCTTTGCCTTGTGAGCGATAGCCTGAGAAAGGGCAGCCATCTTGTCAATGTTTGGAGTAGAGGATAGAAGCCCCCATAGGGCAGTATGCAGACTATGAAGCTAAGACATTTGGCAGGGTAAAATAGTATACATTCAAAAGTATACATATCTACACAAACATTCATAAACAGCTGTTATGTTGATATTGGCAGAGAGTATAAAAAACAGTTCCACATGATGTACAAATACTATTTGTATGGTGTTAATGAGAAAGTGAGAGTTGTGAGTGTTACAGGCCAATCTCGTTGTCCTTCTCTGTCCAGACCTATAGCAAACTAAAAGCCTGGCCGAGACAACAACCAAAACATCCTCCTCAGTCACAATAGCTGACTGTTTAGTGGAGAGTGGTTTGGTTAGCCATCCTCCGCTACAGTCTTCCCCGTGCATACACTGCCGATAGTAGCCAGTCCTGTTGTGTTGTGTGAGCCTGCTGGGCCTTGAGGCTTCATTCTCTCTGGCCTATCTCAAGTGGATGCTGTGTCAGGGCCAGGAACACAGATAAGCCTGCCGTTCTTAGTCATCTCTAGAGCTGCTGCTGCGCTGCACTGGACTGGCCTAGAGGGGGACGGAGGGGCCATCTGATAGGAGGCAGGCTGAGATTAAGCCAGACTGGCCTGTATCTCCACGGGATTAACTTCTATCACAGACACTGTTCTCTCCCTGCTGATCCCATCCAGTTCTAGAGTAGCCAATATAGTGCTATCTATGTACAGTATATCTACACTACACAGGAGGCTGCTGAGGGGAGGACGGCTCATAATAATGGCATTTATTCCGTTCCAGCCATTACTATGAGCCCGTCGTCCCCAATTAAGGTGCCAACAAGCTCCTGTGCTACACTATGGGTATTATTCATTTAAACAGGGAGGATACTGTGTCTCTGGGATAGCTACAATTATTTATACACTGCTCAAAAAAATAAAGGGAACACTTAAACAACACAATGTAACTCCAAGTCAATCACACTTCTGTGAAATCAAACTGTCCACTTAGGAAGCAACACTGATTGACAATAAATTTCACATGCTGTTGTGCAAATGGAATAGACAACAGGTGGAAATTATAGGCAATTAGCGAGACACCCCCAATAAAGGAGTGGTTCGGCAGGTGGTGACCACAGACCACTTCTCAGTTCATATGCTTCCTGGCTGATGTTTTGGTCACTTTTGAATGCTGGCGGTGCTTTCACTCTAGTGGTAGCATGAGACGAAGTCTACAACCTACACAAGTGGCTCAGGTAGTGCAGCTCATCCAGGATGGCACATTAATGCGAGCTGTGGCAAGAAGGTTTGCTGTGTCTGTCAGCGTAGTGTCCAGAGCATGGAGGCGCTACCAGGAGACAGGCCAGTACATCAGGAGACGTGGAGGAGGCCGTAGGAGGGCAACAACCCAGCAGCAGGACCGCTACCTCCACCTTTGTACAAGGAGGAGCAGGAGGAGCACTGCCAGAGCCCTGCAAAATGACCTCCAGCAGGCCACAAATGTGCATGTGTCTGCTCAAACGGTCAAAAACAGACTCCATGAGGGTGGTATGAGGCCCCGACGTCCACAGGTGGGGGTTGTGCTTACAGCCCAACACCGTGCAGGACGTTTGGCATTTGCCAGAGAACACCAAGATTGGCAAATTCGCCACTGGCGCCCTGTGCTCTTCACAGATGAAAGCAGGTTCACACTGAGCACGTGACAGACGTGACAGAGTCTAGAGACGCCGTGGAGAACGTTCTGCTGCCTGCAACATCCTCCAGCATGACCGGTTTGGTGGTGGGTCAGTCATGGTGTGGGGTGGCATTTCTTTGGGGGGCCGCACAGCCCTCCATGTGCTCGCCAGAGGTAGCCTGACTGCCATTAGGTACCGAGATGAGATCCTCAGACCCCTTGTGAGACCATATGCTGGTGCGGTTGGCCCTGGGTTCCTCCTAATGCAAGACAATGCTAGACCTCATGTGGCTGGAGTGTGTCAGCAGTTCCTGCAAGAGGAAGGCATTGATGCTATGGACTGGCCCGCCCGTTCCCCAGACCTGAATCCAATTGAGCACATCTGGGACATCATGTCTCGCTCCATCCACCAACGCCACGTTGCACCACAGACTGTCCAGGAGTTGGCGGATGCTTTAGTCCAGGTCTGGGAGGAGATCCCTCAGGAGACCATCCGCCACCTCATCAGGAGCATGCCCAGGCGTTGTAGGGAGGTCATACAGGCACGTGGAGGCCACACACACTACTGAGCCTCATTTTGACTTGTTTTAAGGACATTACATCAAAGTTGGATCAGCCTGTAGTGTGGTTTTCCACTTTAATTTTGAGTGTGACTCCAAATCCAGACCTCCATGGGTTGATAAATTGGATTTACATTGATTATTTTTGGGTGATTTTGTTGTCAGCACATTCAACTATGTAAAGAAAAAAGTATTTAATAAGATTATTTCCTTCATTCAGATCTAGGATGTGTTATTTCAGTGTTCCCTTTATTTTTTTGAGCAGTATATTTTGGCCCTGCAAGAATGCAAGTTCAGTACACATGAAATGTCTGGATTTGTGTAGCTTACTCAACAAAAATATTGATTTGTCATGGAAAAATGTCTACCAGTTCTGATTGATTAGGGAGAAACATTTGAAGCTGTGATTGATTAGGGAGCAACATTTGAAGCTGTGATTGATTAGGGAGCAACATTTGAAGCTGTGATTGATTAGGGAGCAACATTTGAAGCTGCTATATATTACTCAAAGTGCCTGTGTGCGTTTTGAGAGGTGTACGCGTCAGATGTCTCGGCAATGATAAATATTAACTGTAAATACCAGAAACTTGAAAATAAAGGAGAGCCGCACACTCTAGGAGCTCAGATGCAAAAATGTAATATCCAACGTTACGACAGCCAAGCTGACTTCATCAGGGTACTGTAAATACCAATCAGACATCTTCATTCACCTCAAGTAAATTCCCAAACAGAAATGGAAGCCACAAATCTTCCTTCTACTAGTAGAGCGGCCCTACGGGAAACTTTGACAATAGATAACCTATATGATAGCATGTACACATATCAAACAACCGCTTGCATCTAACCACATCCAGATGGAGTGTATGTCTCTCCAGTCACGTCAACTGACTTGCTCTGTAGAACAATGGCAGGACTTCAGAACCCACTGTCTCTCTGACCCTGTGTGTTCAGGCTTATGATAGGCTACGTGTACACAGTGTATAAAACATTAGGAACACCCGCTCTTTCCATGACATACACTGACTAAGTGAATCCAGGGGAAAGCTATGATCCCTTATTGATGTCACTTGTTAAATCCACTTCAATCAGTGTAGATGAAGGGGAGGAGACATGTTTAAGAAAGATTTTTCAGCGTTGAATCATTTGAGACATGGTTTGTGTATGTGTGCCATTCAGAGTGTGAATGGGAAAGACAAAAAATGTAAGTGCCTTTGAACGGGGTATGGTAGTAGGTGCCATTTTGATTTGAGTGTGTCAAGAACTGCAACAGTTTCCCGTGTTTATCAAGAATGGTCCACCACCCAAAGGTCATCCAGCCAACTTGACAACTGTGGGACGCATGGAAGTCAACATGGGCCAGCATCCCTGTTAACAGAATTGCCGTCTCTCATTCGGTTTTCAAAGAGAGACCACAGCAAACAGAATAATAGCATTTGTTCAACTTCACATATTCGGTACATACAGTGCCTTCGGAAAGTATACAGACCCCTTGACTTTCTCCACATTTTGTTAGGTTACAGCCTTATTCTTAAACTGATTAAATTGTTTTTTCCCCCTCATCAATCTACACACACAATAATACCCATAACGACAAAACAAAAACAGATTTTTTATTTTTTTGCTAATTTATTGAAAATAAAAAACAGAAAATACCATTTACATAAGTATTCAGACAATTTAGTCAGTACTTGGTTAAAGCACTTTTGGCAGTGATTACAGCCTCCTGGGTCTTCTTGGGTATGATGTTACAAGCTCTGCACACCTGTATTTGGGGAGTTTCTCCCATCCTCTCAATCTCTGTCAGGTTTGATGGGAAGCGCTGCTGCACAGCTATTTTCAGGTCTCTCCAGAGATGTTCAATCGGGTTCAAGTCCGGGCTCTGGCTGGGCCACTCACGGACATTCAGAGACTTACATTTACATTACATTTAAGTCATTTAGCAGACGCTCTTATCCAGAGCGACTTACAAATTGGTGCATTCACCTATAATATCCAGTAGAACAACCACTTTACAATAGTGCATCTAAATCTTTTAAAGGGGGCGGGGGGTTAGAAGGATTACTTTATCCTATCCCAGGTATTCCTTAAAGAGGTGGGGTTTCAGGTGTCTCCGGAAGGTGGTGATTGACTCCGCTGTCCTGGCATCGTGAGGGAGCTTGTTCCACCATTGGGGTGCCAGAGCGGCGAACAGTTTTGACTGGGCTGAGCGGGAACTGTGCTTCCTCAGAGGTAGGGAGGCGAGCAGGCCAGAGGTGGATGAACGCAGTGCCCTTGTTTGGGTGTAGGGCCTGATCAGAGCCTGAAGGTACGGAGGTGCCGTTCCCCTCACAGCTCCGTAGGCAAGCACCATGGTCTTGTAGCGGATGCGAGCTTCAACTGGAAGCCAGTGGAGAGAGCGGAGGAGCGGGGTGACGTGAGAGAACTTGGGAAGGTTGAACACCAGACGGGCTGCGGCGTTCTGGATGAGTTGTAGGGGTTTGATGGCACAGGCAGGGAGCCCAGCCAACAGCGAGTTGCAGTAATCCAGACGGGAGATGACAAGTGCCTGGATTAGGACCTGCGCCGCTTCCTGTGTGAGGCAGGGTCGTACTCTGCGAATGTTGTAGAGCATGAACCTACAGGATCGGGTCACCGCCTTGATGTTAGTGGAGAACGACAGGGTGTTGTCCAGGATCACGCCAAGGTTCTTAGCACTCTGGGAGGAGGACACAAGGGAGTTGTCAACCGTGATGGCGAGATCATGGAACGGGCAGTCCTTCCCCGGGAGGAAGAGCAGCTCCGTCTTGCCGAGGTTCAGCTTGAGGTGGTGATCCGTCATCCACACTGATATGTCTGCCAGACATGCAGAGATGCGATTCGCCACCTGGTTGTCAGAAGGGGGAAAGGAGAAGATTAATTGTGTGTCGTCTGCATAGCAATGATAGGAGAGACCGTGTGAGGATATGACAGAGCCAAGTGACTTGGTGTATAGCGAGAATAGGAGAGGGCATAGAACAGAGCCCTGGGGGACACCAGTGGTGAGAGCACGTGGTGCGGAGACAGATTCTCGCCACGCCACCTGGTAGGAGCGACCTGTCAGGTAGGACGCCATCCAAGCGTGGGCCGCGCCGGAGATGCCCAGCTCGGAGAGGGTGGAGAGGAGGATCTGATGGTTCACAGTATCAAAGGCAGCAGATAGGTCTAGAAGGATGAGAGCAGAGGAGAGAGAGTTAGCTTTAGCAGTGCGGAGAGCCTCCGTGACACAGAGAAGAGCAGTCTCAGTTGAATGCCCAGTCTTGAAACCTGACTGATTAGGATCAAGAAGGTCGTTCTGAGAGAGATAGCAGGAGAGCTGGCCAAGGACGGCACGTTCAAGAGTTTTGGAGAGAAAAGAAAGAAGGGATACTGGTCTGTAGTTGTTGACATCGGAGGGATCGAGTGTAGGTTTTTTCAGAAGGGGTGCAACTCTCGCTCTCTTGAAGACGGAAGGGACGTAGCCAGCGGTCAAGGATGAGTTGATGAGCGAGGTGAGGTAGGGGAGAAGGTCTCCGGAAATGGTCTGGAGAAGAGAGGAGGGGATAGGGTCAAGTGGGCAGGTTGTTGGGCGGCCAGCCGTCACAAGACGCGAGATTTCATCTGGAGAGAGAGGGGAGAAAGAGGTCAAAGCACAGGGTAGGGCAGTGTGAGCAGGACCAGCGGTGTCGCTTGACTTAGCAAACGAGGATCGGATGTCGTCAACCTTCTTTTCAAAATGGTTGACGAAGTCATCCGCAGTGAGGGAGGGGGGGGGGGGAGGGGGAGGAGGATTCAGGAGGGAGAAGAAGGTAGCAAAAAGCTTCCTAGGGTTAGAGGCAGATGCTTGGAATTTAGAGTGGTAGAAAGTGGCTTTAGCAGCAGATACAGAAGAGGAAAATGTAGAGAGGAGGGAGTGAAAGGATGCGAGGTCCGCAGGGAGGCGAGTTTTCCTCCATTTCCGCTCGGCTGCCCGGAGCCCTGTTCTGTGAGCTCGCAGTGAGTCGTCGAGCCACGGAGCAGGAGGGGAGGACCGAGCCGGCCTGGAGGATAGGGGACAGAGAAAATCAAAGGATGCAGAGAGGGAGGAGAGGAGGGTTGAGGAGGCAAAATCAGGAGATAGGTTGGAGAAGGTTTGAGCAGAGGGAAGAGATGATAGGATGGAAGAGGAGAGAGTAGCAGGAGAGAGAGAGCGAAGGTTGGGACGGCGCAATACCATCCGAGTAGGGGCAGAGTGAGAAGTTTTTGATGAGAGCGAGAGGGAAAAGGATACAAGGTAGTGGTCGGAGACTTGGAGAGGAGTTGCAATGAGATTAGTGGAAGAACAGCATCTAGTAAAGATGAGGTCAAGCGTATTGCCTGCCTTGTGAGTAGGGGGGGAAGGTGAGAGGGTGAGGTCAAAAGAGGAGAGGAGTGGAAAGAAGGAGGCAGAGAGGAATGAGTCGAAGGTAGACGTGGGGAGGTTAAAGTCACCCAGAACTGTGAGAGGTGAGCCATCCTCAGGGAAGGAACTTATCAAGGCGTCAAGCTCATTGATGAACTCTCCAAGGGAACCTGGACTTGTCCCGAAGCCACTCCTGCATTGCCTTAGCTTTGTGCTTAGGGTCGTTGTCCTGTTGGAAGGTGAACCTTCGCCCCAGTCTGAGCTCCTGAGCGCTCTGGAGCAGGTTTTCATCAAGGTTCGCAGTACTTTCCTCCGTTCATCTTTGCCTCGATATTGACTAGTCTCCCAGTCCCTGCCGCTGAAAAACATCCTCACAGCATGATGTTGCCACCACCATGCATCACCATAGGGATGTTACCAGGTTTCTTCCAGATGTGACGCTTGGCATTCAGGCCAAATAGTTCAATCTTGGTCTCATCAGACCAGGGAATCTTGTTTCTCATGGTCTGAGAGTCTTTAGGTGCCTTTTAGAAAACTCCTTCTACTGAAGAGTGGCTTCCGTCTGGCCACTCTACCATAAAGGCCTGATTGGTGGAGTGCTGCAGAGATGGTTGTCCTTCTGGAAGATTCTCCCATCTCCACAGAGGAACTCCAGAGCTCAGTCAGTGACCATTGGGTTCTTGGTCACCTCCCTGACCAAGGCCCTTCTCGCCGATTGCTCAGGTCGGCCAGGCGGCCAGCTCTAGGAAGAGTCTTGGTGGTTCCAAACTTCTATTTAAGAATGATGGAGGCCACTGTGTTCTTTGGGACCTTCAATGCTGCAGAAATGTTTTGGTACCCTTCCCCAGATCTGTGCCTCGACACAATCCCGTCTCGTAGCTCTACAGACAATTCCGTTGACCTCATGGCCTGGTTTTTGCTCTGACATGCAGTCAACTGTTGGACCTTATAGAGACAGGTGGGTGCCTTTCCAAATCATGTCCAATCAAGTTGAAGAAACATATCAAAGATGATCAATGGAAACAGGATGCATCCGAGCTCAATTTCGAGTCTTACAGCAAAGGGTCTGAATACTTAAGTAAATAAGGTATTTCTGTTCAATTTTAATACATTTGCAAAAATGTCTAAAAACTTGTTTTCGCTTTGTCATTATGGGGTATTGTGTGTAGATTGCTGAGGAACATGCTTTATTTAATCAATTTTAGAGTAAGGCTGTAACATAACAAAATGTGGAAAAAGTCAAGGGTTCTGAATACTTTCCAAAGGCACTGTATATGATGATGAATGCAAAGTTCAGTGTTGGCTATAACAAAAACAGATTGATAAACACTTAAATTTGTCAAAAACATACTTATTTATCCAATGTAGGTTTTAGTATGTTAAATTTATAAAATTAATACTTTTTTGTATAGTTAAGAGTTCATAAAAAGGGATTTTTTTTTTTTACAAATATGTAGGCAAAGTATTATATTCACACATATCTTTAGTTTTCAACATTACTCTATAAATATTTAACATTAATGAAATGTTAACATTTTAAACAACTTCACAAGGCTATTGAAAATCTGAGCCAACACCCTGTTTTGAAGAGTTTTGATCATGTACATTACTTTTCATTCTGTTACAAAGACCTTTCCCAAATATGTTCTGTTTAGTATGTAGAATAATACAGTTATCTTATTGCTGAGAGATGGGAGGCAATTTAGAGAGGCGAGACTTTGGTTGTGTGTCTCTTTGCTGACAGAAACATTCCCTTAAATATCCCCATTCTAATGAACCTCAATCTCCACCACACTCTTGGCCCAGAGTCAAATCTCTCAACACCCTCTGGTTGCTCTGCTGTCAGCTGGGTCAAATGAATACAGCTCTCTGAAATGACAACATGTTGGTAGTGACCCGTGGTTCCCCTGGCAGACTTCTCTCTAGGCTTTACCGCCCCCTTGTGGTGAAGAACGGCAGAAGGTTATTCTTGCACAATGTGGTCGACAACGTTCGACTCACTGGGCAGCTTTGTATTATCTACTGTCATGGGTTTTGCCGTTCCTCCTTGGACTTTCTAATGAAATAATGACACAGTCACATATGATAATAATCACATTTGTATTAGCTCTGAATTAATATACAAACAAATATCATATTAAGAGAGCAAGCCATCTGGATAGGTTATGAAGCAAATATATCTGTAAAATACAGGTTTCACTTGCTCTAGCCCAGTCATGCACAATCTCTGCATTAAGGCTTGAGGCACATAAAATACGTGGACATGGATGGGAGTCTTATCTTGGCACCACACTGCGGTGTCACACACGGAGCTCTGCAAGAACCCTTTGGGTTAGGGTGCATCTCAAGTCTAAAATGGCTTCCTCTGCTTCTATCACTTCCTACATTTGCACTGACCGACCAGTACAAATGGAGAAGAGTCATGAGAGGAAAGCAACTTTAGGCTATTGAGATCCACCATTGGAGTTTCTCCATAACCCTCTAATGGAGGTTAAAAAAAAGCCTCCACCCGTTGTCACCTCTCTGCCAATCCTTCCTTATCTCACTACAGCCTCCACACCTCATCTACTCCTCGCCCCTTCCCTCACAGTCTCTTCTTCATCTTGCCCTTCTTGTGGACACCACGGCCAAAGCCAGACTTTTTCTGGTCGTTGAGACGCTGCTTGCCCTTGCCCCGGAGCTTCTTCAAGCCTCCACTCTGCAGGAACCTCTGTTTCTCTGTCTTCCTGCGCTGCTTCAGGATCTGGTCCCGGCTCTTCAGCTCCGAGCGCGGGCCCCGGGAGCCACCATCCCTCTGCTGCCCAGGGGGCCCCAGGGGCTGGGAGTTGGGGCCCCTGGATGGGCCACCTCGGCCCCGGCCAGGCCTGCCTCGGCCTGGAAGAGAGAGAGAGGGAGTGAGACAGGGTTAGGGAAGAGAAGGGCCTAGGCAACATTTCAATTGTTCATCATTATTTTAACATGCTGATTGCAAGTAACATGGCCAAAATATATCAAACTGGATATTGCTTAGTGTTTTGGAATAGATCTTAGGTAGTAGAGCCCGTAGACTGGAGCTTGGAGAATGTCAGCTTAACTTAAGAGACAGTCACTCATCAGACACAAATGATCCAAACTCTCGCTACAGCCCTCTGATGAATTGCACTCCTACCTCCTCCTCCACCCCTCCTTCCTCTGCCTCCACCTCCGGTCTCTCCATCCGAATCTCCACCCCCTCCGTCATCTACCTTGTACTTCTTCTTCCACTCCTCATAGCTAAGACACACAGGGTCAAGGAGATGGAACATGCTAATAACATTGCAGTGGTACAATTAAGAGGGAGGACTTATGCACAATAAGCTGAGGGCGTTGGTATTCCCCTCTGAGACCTTATTAACAGCTTTCATCAGTAAAGATCAGCCTGAGATGACAAAGATACAAGTTCTTCTTGTTCTTGTTGTTGATCATCTGTCCGCTCTCCGTCCTCTTCTTCTTCTTCTGGTCTGCCTCCTTTCCAGTTTCTTTGACAAAGCGCTTTCTCTTGCGATCCCTGCAGAGAGATGGAGACGTCAAGTGAGATCGATAGGGGTGTGTGTGTGTGTGTGTGTGTGTGTGTGCGTGCAGCGGTGTTCCCTCTTACCACTTCATCATGTGTTTGTGCTGGTTGAGTCTGTCTCCTTCGTCTCCCATCAGGTCCAGTACAGCAGTAGAAGCCTGCTGCTCAAACGTTGTGCCCTCTGTTCCCAGGCTCAGTCTGCAAACAGCAAACACTGAGTCATATCACTATGGCTCTGTTGTACTATAAGCCTACACTCACAGAATGACTATTTTGGTCTTGTGTTTAAAGCCGGTAAAGTGGAGTGGACTGTGTAGTCAGCTTTTCCCATACCCTCTCTCAGAGTTGAAGTCCTTGGGTCTGTAGGGGATGTAGTTCTCCTCATCGCGGCCAGTCTGTTTGGTCTTCTTCCTGTCTGGCCTCTCCGTATCGCCATCCCCCTGTGGCTTCCTCCTCTTCCCACCCACCACCTCAGAGAACACACCCTGGTGGACAAATTACAGAAGTACAGCATGGGAGATATCCGGTCTAGTCATATGATACTATGTCTGTGGTGGTGCTACGCGCCACTGTCGATTAGCAATGGAACACGGACACGCTAGATGGATACTCCGTAGTGCTAACCTGAAAGTCCTCCTCTTCACTGTCCTCCTGGTCTGCTGTGTGGTGAGTGGAGGGCAGGGGAGTGACAGGAACATGATACCTGCCCTCTGCAGCCAGAACCTCCTTCTTCTGTGTGAACATATCCACCAGCCGCGTGTCCCTGGAGCGCTTGGCTCGCATCACCACGCTGGCATTGGTCTTGCTGTTCGAGTTGATCTCAAAGATCGTCTGGAGAAAAAGTGCCATGGTTTAATACAGTATTACTAACGGTTGTTCATTCATTACAGAGGATAGTTTCCGATATGCATTTTCAATCCCAACTCACAGCTCTAGCCTTGTAGCCCTTAATGCAGTCCACCATTTGAAGGCGCTCCAGTTCCATTTTCTCCAAGCCTGACCCTGAAGGGAAACGTGGGTTAATATCGTAGCAACATTAAGGAAGCCGTCTGTGTGGGATTTTCATGAGAACCCTAAATCTGATGAGGATCCACTGAGAAATAAACTTCCTTTATTAATATATCACAACTTTATGGACCATCTGCAGCGCACTGGAAAGACCATTCTGTTCACAGGTCAGTCATGCTACTGACCTAACAGTGGGTGGACAGCCATGCTGGGGAGCTCCGTGTTCTTGACCCGTTTAAAGGATTCTGGTGAGGGCATGGGCCGGGACTTGATGTACTGCTTGTAGGCGTTGTCCGCTATGCGGCGCAGGTTCTGCAGGTCATGAGAGTTCTCATGGGCCGTGATCAGCTGGGACTCCTCATCATCCAGGATGCTCTGGGGAACACGACCAAACACACCGTCCGACTCTGGAGGGAGGGAGAGAGGGAAAGTACGCAGGAAATAGAGAGTGATAGAGGAAGTGAGAGGAAAGGACAGTGAGAAATATATGTGAGAGTAAGCAAGAGAATTGAGTGTCCATGACAGAAAACAAGCGTGACAAGACAACTGGAGGGGTGAGCAATGGTTCCATTCCCTCACACTGTGTATGACATGTTTATGTCCAGTGTTGGTACCTTGTTGATGGTCAGGTGTAGCCAGCTGAAGGGGTCTCCCCAGGAAGAGATGGAGGTCATAGACAAAAGGTATCTCATCTGTACACACAAGGCTATAGGCTGCTCCACCGCGGCCTGCGCGAGCAACTCGACCTGGGGTTGAAAAGGCAGAGATGAGCCAACAGTCAATGGTGAGGAAGACACTATATTTCATTGATTCAGATGGTTGTCACTGGCCTTTCTGTCCCACGTATATAAAATGACAAGTCAAGATGACCTAAAACATCATGTTGACCACAATTAATAGTCAACTGTTTGCGTTACCCACCGACTCTGTGCAGGAAGAGCTTGGCCTTGGAGGGGAAGTTGTAGTTGATGACGTTGTCCAGCAGGGGGATGTCTATACCGCGAGCAGCCACGTCTGTCACAATCAACACCATGGCCTTGCGGTGGACAAATTTACCAATGTTGATCTTCCTGGCAGTCTGGTCCAGGGCACTGTAGATGTAGGCACACTCCACGCCCTCAGAGGACAGCAGCTAAGCATAGGGTAACACACAGAGTTAGAGTCAAAACGTGTTTAAAAGTACAAGGCTGAGGACAACCAAACCGTATTCCATTAGTTTACCCTTTTATTCACTGGGGTCTCACCTCTTTGAGGTACTCGACATGGTGTTTGGTGGCAACAAATACCACGGTCTGCTCCTGGGGCTTCGCCACGTTCCTCAGCAGGTGGAGCAGTAGAGCCGGCTTGTCATCCATCCTCAGGTGGAAGAACGACAGCTGTGAGAGGAGAAAACACAATGTTATGCTACTTTTATATGACGGAAATGAATCAATCACAGGTTTCACATGTCGGATTCAAACCGGGCGCACATTATTTTGAATGTGTTTTAGCGAGTCCTTTAGCTTTACCTTCAGCAGCTCACTCAGCTTGGAGTCTACGTCCAGACGAATCAGCACTGGCTCCGTCAACCCTGCACAAAACACACCCCTATCAGAGCACTACTGATCTCGCCTCGTACACAACTCATTATGAAAAGGCTGCAAAAGAAGGCAGAGGTTGTGGGTGGGCTTACCGGCTCTAGCAAACTCCACCAGTAGTTTGGGCAGGGTAGCAGAGAACAGCAGAGTCTGTCTGTTGTCTGGGAGCCTCCGGATGATCTCCTGGAGCTGGTCAGCAAAGCCCATCTCAAACAGCCTGTCCGCCTCGTCAAACACAACGTACTCCACGCTCTGTAGCTTCAGGTTCATCTCCATGACAACGTGCATCAGACGACCTGGGGTGCCGATAATTCTGAAGGCAGAAGACATAACTCAAATCTACAGCAGGGAACAAATCATATCCTTTTTATAGATTGAAATTGCATTATGGCAAATTACAGCAGTACATTGTGAAGGCCGTGGTGTACATACATATCCGGGTTCTCATGAAGCGCAGCAAACTGATCATCCATTCTGAAAAGTAAACAAGAGGTTCATCTCACATTGTATTTCTCACATGCGCCGAATACAACTGGTGTAGACCTCACCGTGAAATACTTGCTTATGAGCCCTTTCCAACAATTCAGTTTAAAAATAAAATGGTAACACAATAGATAACGGAGCTATATACAGGGTGTACCAGATCAATGTGTAGGGGTAAGAGGTATTTGAGGTAGATATGTACATGAAGGCAGGGTAAAGTGACTAGGCATCAGGATAGATAATAATAAGGTATTTGAGGTAGATATGTACATGAAGGCAGGGTAAAGTGACTAGGCATCAGGATAAATAATAATAAGGTATTTGAGGTAGATATGTACATGAAGGCAGGGTATAGTGACTAGACATCAGGATAGATAATAATAAGGTATTTGAGGTATCTATGTACATGAAGGCAGGGTAAAGTGACTAGACATCAGGATAGATAATAAGGTATTTGAGGTAGATATGTACACGAAGGCATGGTAAAGTGACTAGACATCAGGATAGATAATAATAAGGTATTTGAGGTATCTATGTACATGAAGGCAGGGTAAAGTGACTAGACATCAGGATAGATAATAAGGTATTTGAGGTAGATATGTACATGAAGGCATGGTAAAGTGACTAGACATCAGGATAGATAATAATAAGGTATTTGAGGTAGATATGTACATGAAGGCAGGGTATAGTGACTAGGCATCAGGATAGATAATAATAAGGTATTTGAGGTAGATATGTACATGAAGGCATGGTAAAGTGACTAGACATCAGGATAGATAATAATACAAGTAAAATAAAGAACAGAGTAGAAGCAGCAAATAATGAGTAAGAGTGTGTGTGTGTGTGTGTGTGTGTGTATATATGGTTTGTAGATATAGTCTAGTGAGTGTGTAGGGTCAGTGCAGATAATTTAGGCACCATTAATTGACTATTTAGCAGTCTGGCTATTTAACAGTCTTATGGCTTGGGGGTAGAAACTGTCTCGGAGCCTATTGGTCTGAGAGCCGATGCTCCGGTACCGTTTGCCGGACAGTAGCAGAGTGAACAGTCTATGGCTTGGGGGGCTGAAGTCTTTGGCAATTTTTCAGGCCTTCCTCTGACACCGCCTGATACCGAGGTCCTGGATGGCAGGGAGCAAAGCCGTGTTTAGGGTCAGCGTGATGAGGCGTTGTTGCCTACCCTCACCACCTGGGGCCGGCCCGTCAGGAAGACCAGAATCCAGTTGCGGAGGTTCCGTCCCAGGGTCCCTAGCTTGGAGGAGACTATGGTGTTGAACACTGAGCTGTAGTCTATGAACAGCATTCTCACATAGTTACTTTCCCTCTTGTTCAGGTGGGAGAGGAAAGTGTGAAGTGTAATTGAGATTGCGTCATGTGTGGATATGTTGGGGCGATATTCAAATTGGAGTGGGTCTTGGGTGTCTGAGAAGATGGTGTCATGTCCAGCCTTTAAACCACTTCCTAATTCAAGATGTGTGCTACAAGGCGATAGTCACTTAGGCAAGGTACCTTGAAGCTATTGGGGAACAGGGACAATGGTGGTCAGCTTGAAACATGTTGGGATTACAGACTGGGACAAGGATAGATTGAAAATGTCTGAACACAATTTCCAGCTGGTCTGCACATGCTTTGAGAATGCCCCCTGGTATTCCGTCTGGTACGGTGGCCTTGTTCAATGTTCAGTTGATGCTTATAAGGACAATAACAAATTTCAACACAACAAGACTGAAGATGTACTTAATACCTGTCTCCACCAAGGATCAAAGCGGTCTTAAGGCCGGTGAATTTTCCCAACTGAAACAAAATAAAGGGAACATTGTTACTATTTGCTGTTACTGACCAATACAACATACTATCCCTGAAGTGGTACAACATACTATCCCTAAAGTGGTATTATATCCTGACCTCTTTGGTGAACTTCATGGTTTGCAGCGCCAACTCTCTGGTGGGGGTCAGAATTAGAGCCCTGGCCCCCGTCTGGGCCTGGGGAACCTTCAGCTTCTCAAACATGGGCACCAAGAACGCAGCAGTCTTCCCGCTGCCTGTCCTTGCCATGGCAACCATGTCCTTGCCATCTAGAATCACTGGGATAGTCTGAGAGGGAGAGAGGTATCGTAAACAATCGACCTGATATATTAGTGAAAGTGAAAAGATCCAAGGGCACTGGCATACCTTCCTCTGGATTGGAGTAGGGACTTTGTAGCCCTTCTTCATGACTCCTTTAAAAACGGGGTAACTGAGACCTGCAATTAACAAAAGATGGATGTTACGACATACTCAGGACACATTGCTGTATAACACGTCAAACTCGTTCCACGGAGCTCTGAGTGTCTGCGGGTTTTCGCTCCTCCCTTGTAGTTGATTAATTAATTCTCTAGAGTCTAAGACGTTGGGGGGGGGGGGGGGTCATACCATGGATCATTTAGCTATTTGATTGTGAATTGTAGGACCTCTAAGTAGCAAAATAAATATGCATTTTTTTGTTGCTAAATTATACAAATTTGGCCTTTAGTAACAAATCCCTAGGAAACGCATTGAATAACAACATTCATAAATGGCAAAAAACATAGTGAAAAAATGTCTCATAAGGAATAAGGTTTTGATGTGTGTCCTATATCTAGGAGATATAAGAAAGCTCAGGAAGTATATACAGTACCAGTCAAAAGTTTGGACACCTAGTCATTCAAGGGTTTTTCTTTTTACTATTTCCTACATTGTAGAATAATAGTGAAGACATCAAAACAATGAAATAACACATATGGAATCATGTGGTAAGCAAAAAAGTGTTGTTAAACAAATCCAAATGTTTTATTCTTCAAAGTAGCCACCCTTTGCCTTGATGACAGCCTTGCACACTCATGGCATTCTCTGAACCAGCTTCACCTGGAATGCTTTTCCAACAGTCTTGAAGGAGTTCCCACATATGTTGTTCACTTGTTGGCTGCTTTTCCTTCACTCTGCGGTCAACTTATCCCAAACCATCTCAATTGGGTTGAGGTCGGGTGACTGTGGAGGTCAGGTCATCTGATGCAGCAGTACATCGCTCTCCTTCTTGGTCAAATATCCCTTACACAGCCTGGAGGCGTGTTGGGTCATTGTCCTGTTGAAAAACAAATGATAGTCCCACTAAGCTCAAACCAGATGGGATGGCGTATCGCTGCAGAATGCTGTGGTAGCCATGTTGGTTAAGTGTGCCTTGAATTCTAAATAAATCACCAACACGGTCACCAGCAAAGCACCCCCACACCATCACACCTCCTCCACCATGCTTCACAGTGGGAACCACACATGCAGAGATCATCCGTTCGCCTACTCTGCGTCACAAAGACACTGTGGTTGGAACCAAAAATCTCAAATTTGGACTCATCAGACCAAAAGGACAGATTTCCACCGGTCTAATGTTCATTGCTCATGTTTCTTGGCCCAGGCAAGTCTCTTCTTCTTATTGGTGTCCTTTAGTAGTGGTTTCTTTGCAGCAATTCAACCATGAAGACCGATTCATGCAATCTCCTCTGAATGGTTGATGTTGAGATGTGTCTATGACTTGAACTCTGTGAAGCATTTCATTGGGCTGCAAATTCTGAGGCTGGTAAATCTAATGAACTTATCCTCTGCAGCAAAGGTAACTCTGGGTCTTCCTTTCCTGTGGCGGTCCTCATGAGAGCCAGTTTCATCATAGCGCTTGACGGTTCTATTTGCTCATTTGATCCTTTCTTGCCATAATATGGACTTGGTCTTTTACCAAATGAGGCCATCTTCTGTATACCACCCCTACCTTGTCACAACAAAACTGATTGGCTCAAATGCATTAAGGAAAGAAATTCCACAAAGCTGGTTGAGAGAATGCCAAGAGTGGGCAAAGCTGTCATCAAGGCAACGGGTGGCTACTTTGAAGAATCTCAAATATATTTTTATTTGTTTAACACATTTTTTGGTCACTACATGATTCCATATGTGTTATTTCATAGTTTTGATGTCTTCACTATTATTCTACAATGTAGAAAATAGTAAAAATAAAGAAGAATCCTGGAATGAGGTGTGTCCAAACTTTTGACTGGTACTGCGTTTAAAAAATACACATATTTAACCTCGTTTTTTTTTAAGTAGGCAAAATGTAGCTTCAGATGAGTAACTTGTGGGGGTCGTAGAACAAAACAGAGACCACCATCGTGTTCGCGAGAGCGTCATCTTTCCACAGAGCAGTCATACTACGGTACAGCCGTTTTCGTAAGAAGACCGATTTTTGTGTTGTCTCATGGTCTGACAAGCACAGCTGTGGCTCGACCACCTTCCACCGCAGATGCGGAAGGCTGCCATATACGGATGCGGTGTATTGGGACTAATATCTCTTGCTTAAACTGGCAGATTTTGATGGGGTGCGTCAATTAACTTGGGGATTAAGGTCACTAATTAGTAAGAAACTGCTCTCACCTGGTTGCCTAGGTCTTAATTGAAATGAAAAACCAAGGCCCTCCATGGAATGAGTTTGACACCCTTGTTGTATAACATCTGTAAGAGTTCTTACAAAGATGGGCTTCAGATAAGCCTACTCAAATTTCTCACCCATGGACTGGAAGCCCCCAGACTTCTTTTTCTTCTTGTTCTGAGCTCTGACCAGCTCCCGGGTGTCTGGTTCAACATCAGACAGACACTCTGACGAAGCACCAGGGAACCGGGGTAACTTTCTTCCAGGCTGAAAAACACATTAATTGCATGAAATACCTTGACATTGTCATTTTTGAGATTGAGTTTAACAATTTCCCACTCAAATTCAAATCTAGCGTGACTTTAAAAGCTAGAATCCGTAGTTGCTATATACATTTTGCACTTTGTAGCGATCCTCGCTATATGCACCTAGTTAACATTCCGACCAAGTGGGTTAACCCTATTGGCGCACTGCGCAGGATTTTAGCCTTTTACGCCAGAGACCGGGTTTGCTTTCCCGCTCGCTACATTGGTGCCAGGGGTCGGATGGCGCAGTCAGGCCATCGGAACGCACGGGCGGAAATGTGAAAGGACTTAAAAGAATGTGGACGTGCGTGGACGTACTAGATATTAGTCACATTACAATATCCACCAAGTGTGTTGGCGTGATGCGTAGAGAATTTGCCTTTTACGCCAGAGACCCGGGTACACTTCGCGCTCCTATACCCATTTATTCTTGCAGAATATAACTTTAAAACGCCTCATTAAGTTACTTTAACTGTCATACCCTATTCAGAACCCCAAATGTAATCTTGTTTTACGCCAATTATCGTAAAAAACGTAAACAAACGCTGTATAGCCTCAAAACGGTGATATTATGGATGCATCCATAGACATGTATACGATTTTGAGTGATTACATTTCTCCAGGCTCATTCCTTGACTTTTTAGCAAAACAGGGCTGGGAGAACGCTTATTTTTTTCAATTAAGTTTCTAGCTTTAATAATGTGGTTAATGTAATTGGCGATAAATCAATTCTAGGCCGAACGCAAAGCCAAACCCTGCACACAAGTTGACATCCATCGCTAACGTTAGTTGCCTAGTTAGCTAGCTAAGGGTTAGCAACTAGCTAAGTAAATTCATAGCAAGTAGATTTACATACGTTTGCTAAAATTACTACAGCAAATAGTTTACCTATATACAATAACAGAAAAACGAATGGGTCTTACAGAATCATCGTCCTTAATTTTAGCAGCAACTTCGAAATCTCCACCATCCGACTCGTCAGGCTCCCGGTGGCCAGTCTGTCTCTTTTTCTTAGTTAGCTTCTTCTTTCTTTGAGCCATTGTGATTAGTAGCAGCACTTTTTATAATTTGTTCAACGCTTTGAACTAGTCAGAATAATAAAAAAAATACGATTGGTGCTCAAAAATAAATGAACTGTTCAGCACACAACAACACAGACGGCAGACATTTTGAAACACGTGTGATTATAAACGCAGGACTCGTGCGTCGGCGCATGATATGACGTCATGGTGTTTTTTGGTGAGTAGTAATACAGAGTTTCTAAACCCAGAGGCGTACCATCGCGAGATTTCCGGGAACGCATTACGAAACAGAACAGGGCGGGGTTTGGGGTTTGAGAAGTCATGATTTCAATACCTTTCAATACCTCACCTTGCGAGGATAACTACACTTAGCCTTTTTCCACTGGTGTGTGTGGCCAAAAAGCTACATTTCCATGTAATCCAATACAGAGCTTGGACTTGGATTGGAACTGGTGCTTTGGTCAGATGACATGAAAATAGAGCTCTTTGGCCACGCACGCCAGTGGTGGGTTTGGCGTTGAAATGAGAACTCATACGCAGAAAATAACCCCATACCTACTGTACAATATTGTGGTGGATGTTTGATGTTATGGGGATATTTTGCTTCTACTGGTCCTGGGGCCCTTGTTAAGGTTAACAGCATCCTGAACTCTACCACGTACCAGGACATTTTAGCCAAAAAACCTGGTTTCCTCTGTTAGGAGGCTGAAACTTGGACACAAGTGGATCTTCCAGCAAGACAATAACCCCAAGCACACATGAAGATCCACAATTATTTATTTCTTTATTCCATTCTTTTACTTTCAGATTTGCGTATTGTTGTAAATTGTTATATATTACTGCACTGTTGGAGCTAGGAACACAAGCATTTCACTTCACCCGCAATAGCATCTGCTAAATATGTGTATGTGACCAATACAATTTAATTTGACAAAGAAATGGTTAATTGGCCAAAAAATAAACATTTTGCAATGCCATCTCAGTCTCCGGAATTGAAACCCATTGAAAACCTGTGGTTTGAATTGAAGAGTGCAGTCCATAAGCGCAGATGAAGGATATCAAGGATCTGGAAGGATTCTGTATGGAGGATTGGTCTAAGATCCCTCTCAATGTGTTCCCCAACCTAGAAAACATTTTAGAAAACGTCTCAGTGCTGTTATCCTCGTAAAGGGATGTATTGAAAGGTATTGAAAACAGGGGTATCAATAATATTTACTTTTGAGAAAAAAAGTATTAATTGTTAAACAAAATATTTTTATTTGAGCAATTGTATTAGTGTAAAATAATATATTTCCCAATTTTTTGGAGTAGACAATATGTAGTGGCTTGCGAAAGTTTTCACCCCCTTGGCATTTTTCCTATTTTGTGGCCTTACAACCTGGAATTAAATTTGATTTTTTTGGGGGGGTTGCATCATTTGATTTACACAACATGCCTACCACTTTGAAGATGCAAAATATCTTTTGGGGTGAAATAAGACAAAAAAAACCTAGAAAACTGACCGTTCATAACTATTCACCCCCTGAAAGTCAATACTTTGTACAGACACCTTTTGCAGCAATTACAGCTGCAAGTCTCTTGGAGTATGTCTCTATAAGCTTGGCACATCTAGCCACTGGGATTTTTGCCCATTCTTCAAGGCAAACATGCTCCAGCTCCTTCAAGTTGGATGGATTCTGCTGGTGTACAGCAATATTTAAGTCACACCACAGATTCTCAATTGGATTGAGGTCTGGGGTTTGACTAGGCCATTCCAAGACCTTTAAATGTTTCCACTTAAACCACTCAGGTGTTGCTTTAGCAGTATGCTTAGGGTCATTGTCCTGCTGGAAGGTGAACCTCGGTCCCAGTCTCAAATCTCTGGAAGACTGAAACAGGTTTCCCTCAAGAATTTCCCTGTATTTAGCACCATCTATCCTTCCTTCAATTCTGACCAGTTTCCCAGTCCCTGCCGATGGAAAAACATCCCCACAGCATGATGCTGCCACCACCATGCTTCACTGTGGGGATGATATTCTCGGGATAAAGAGAGGTGTTGAGTTTGCGCCAGGCATAACGTTTTCCTTGATGGCCAAAAAGCTACATTTTAGTCTCATCTGACCAGAGTACCTTCTTCCATATGTTTGGGGAGTCTCCCACATGCCTTTTGGCGAACATCAAACATGTTTGCTTCTTTTTATCTTCAAACAACGGCTTTTTTCTGGCCACTCTTCCGTAAAGCCCAGCTCTGTGGAGTGTACGGCTTAAAGTGGTCCAATGGACAGATACTCCAATCTCCGCTGTGGAGCTTTGCAGCTCCTTCAGGGTTATCTTTGGTCTCTTTGTTGCCTCTCTGATTAATGCCCTCCTTGCCTGGTCCGTGAGTTTTGGTGGGCAGCCTTCTCTTGGCAGGTTTGTTGTGGTGCCATATTCTTTCAATTTTTTAACAATAGATTTAATGGTGCTCCGTGTGATGTTCAAAGTTTCTGATATATTTTTTTATAACCCAACCCTAATCTGTACTTCTCCACAACTTTGTCCCTGACCTGTTTGGAGAGCTCCTTGGTCTTCATGGTGTCACTTGCTTGGTGGTACCCCTTGCTTAGTTGTGTTTCAGACTCTGGGGCCTTTCAGAACAGGTGTATATACACTGAGATCATGTGACAGATCATGTGACACTTAGAGTGCACACAGGTGGACTTTATTTAACTAATTATGTGACTTCTGAAGGTAATTGGTTGCACCAGATCTTATTTAGGGGCTTCATAGCAAAAGGGGGTGAAAACATATGCACGCATCACTTTTCTGTTTAGTCTTTTTTAGAATTTTTTTAAACAAGTATTTTTTTTCATTTCATTTCACCAATTTGGACTATTTTGTGTATGTCCATTACATGAAATCCCCCAAAAAGCCATTTAAATTACAGGTTGTAATGCAACAAAATAGGTAAAACACCAAGGGGGATGAATACTTTTGCAAGGCACTGTAGCTCAGTATTTGAATTATTTATTTATACAGTCATTTTTGCTCATCTTTATCAAGGTTGCCAATAATTTCAGACCCCAATGTAGATCTTTATTATTCCTATAATCAACTAAAGTTCAGTGTAGAACTGCCTAGGGATCTCTCTAACCTGCTTGAATCCCGCCTTTGACTTTGTTTTGTGTGATGTCATCGAGGTATTCTACATGTTCTAGTTAGGGGACCAACAGGCTCCTGGGGGAAGTTTCCCCTAGTTGCAGATCTAGGATCAGCTTCCCCTCCCCCAATCATAACCTTAACCATTAGTGTGGAAAATGCCAAACTTGCCCAAGATCAGCATTTAGGGGCAAAGTCACCCAACACCGGACCAGCTGCTGCTCACAAACAGCTATGGCAGATATCAAAAGCCCTATTGAAGCCCCATGGTCCTTTGCTCATTAGGGCCAGCACAGGAAGATGTTGCAACTTGCAACAACCAGGTTTTCTGCCTGTCCTCCATCCGGCGGACATCTTTTTTGTTTGTCTTCACTTGAGCTACTGGTACACACCAGTTCGACAAATGTTACACTACATACAGTAATCAGTTAACCCTCTAAAATCTCATGTAATTTGGTCAGATGCTCGATATGTTTACGTAGTCTGTCCACGAGAGATTATACATACAGTAATGATAGTATTTGATATCCCACCATATTTCTAAGGTCAAAGAAGGTTTATTTGAAGCCAGTGGAGTAAATAAGTGAACACCATGGCAACAGGCAGGCCCTGATCCCATTCATATCCCATCACAGAGGGCTGGCTGGCGGTTAGAAGTTGGCATGAACAGTAAAAACCTGTCAGGGACATAAGGGGTTTCGAGGGCTAGCTTACACAAATCAAATGTTATTTTTTACACACACCAAATACAACAGGTGTAGTAGACTTTACCGTGAAATGTTTACTAACAAGCCCTTTTCCAACAACGCAAGGAAATAGTAACACAATAAAATAACAATAATGTGGCTTTATACAAGGAATACCGGTATGGAGTCAATGTGCAGGGGTACGAGGTAGTTGAGGTAATTGAGGTACTATGTACATGTAGGTAGGGGTAAAAGTGACTAGACAATCAGGATAGATAATAAACAGTAGCAGCAGTGAGTGTGACTGTGTGTCTATGTGTGAGTATGTGTGGGTGGCGTCAATATGCATGAGTGTGTGTTTTGTTGTGTGTGAGCATATGTAGTGTGTTTGTGTGTTTATGTGTGTGTGTTGGAGTGTCAGTGTAGTATGTGTGAGTGTGTGGGTAGAGTCCAGTGAGTGTGCTTAAAGCCAGTGTAAGAATGTCAGGGTATCAATGCAAATAGTCATGGTAGCCGTTTGATGAACTGTTCAGCAGTTTTTTGGCTTGGGGGTAGAAGCTGTTCAGGAGCCTTTTGGTCCCAGACTTGGCACTCCGGGTACCACTTGCCGTGCGGTAGCAGAGAGAACAGCCCATGGCTTGGGTGGCTGGAGTCTGACAATGTTTAGGGCCTTCCTCTGACACCGGATGGTATAAAGGTCCTGGATGGCAGGGAGCTTGGACCCAGTGATGTACTGGGCCATACGCACTACCCTCTGTAGTGCCTTGCGGTTAGATGCCAAGCAGTTGCAATACCAAGCAGTGATGCAGCCAATCAAGATGCTCTCAATGATGCAGCTGTTGAACTTTTTGAGGATCTGAGGGCCCATGCCAAATCTTTTCAGCGTCCTGAGGGGGACCATGATAGGTCCTTAGTGATGTGGACACCAAGGAACTTGAAGCCCTCAACCCGCTCCACTACAACCCAGTCAATGTAAATGGGGCGTGCTCGGCCCTCCATTTCCTGTAGTCCACGATCAGCTCCTTTGCCTTGCTGACGTTGAGGGAGAGGTTGTTGTCCTGGCACCACATGGTCAGATCTCTGACCTCCTCCCGGTAGGCTGTCTCATCATCATCTGTGATCAGGCCGACCACCGTCGCATCATCAACAAACTTAATGATGGTGTTGGAGTCATGGGTGAACAGGGAGTACTGGAGGCGACTAAGCACGTACCCCTGAGGGGCCTCCTTGCTGAGGGTCAGCGTGGAGGATGTGTTGTTGCCTACCCTCACCATCTGGGGGCGGCTTGTCAGGATGTCCAGGATCCAGTTGCAGAGGAAGGTGTTTAAGCCCAGGGTCCTTATCTTAGTAACCACTCACACAGTAAGGTGGAGCTATTTTCCCCACCTCTATAAGATCAGCTTTTGTTCTTACAGGTGGTTTAGGAGATAAAGCCCGGGGGATTAGCATGTGCAACTGTCAGGGGGTGCATCATTTCTGGGTTTGCCCGAGGGCGTTTGGCAGACTGACACCCACAGCATGTCTATGCGTAAGCTCCACCACCACCAAAGCCAAAAGCCAACCTCTTTAAGTCACAATCTCCATTCACTGTCTGTAACTCCAGCGCTGTCTCAAAAACATGTCATTAAATTCCTGCCTGCATTCCCCACCCTGTTGTTGTTATATTTGTATTATGAGGTGCATTCATTAGCTAGAGTTGTCATGCTCCTGTGTGTCTGGGAGGATGCAGCATGGTCTTATTGCTACAGCTCTGTTGTGTAAAGCTTCACCTCTGTTACACCCATTGACTTAGCCTGATGGGATCCATATTTGACATACCTGAACAGAATTATCACCACATTATGCAAACTAGGCTAAGCTTGAGCAGAAGCCCAGAGCTTGAGGGACTTACAAGAAGAGTATCTGACATTTAAAAGCAGTGATAATGGATTTTTGCATTTAGGTTGCCTTATCAGTCACTTAAACACTTATAACTGTACATTAAGAACCTACATATGCTGCTGACTGATACAGGAGATAGATTGCAGCATTAGTTAGGCTTGGATATGGCTTGTGGTTCACGAAGCAGTCAGCCAGCAGATGTGCATTTAATGAAAGTGGTTAAGAAGACCGATGTCAACATGACTCTGGTTGTTTTTTATGAATATGTACCCAGATAACGTGTGATGCAGATGTTGACTGTACTGTAAGGAAAGTTTAAATTAATTAATATCTGATGCTAATACTAAGGCTGCAAATGGGAGTACCGGTTCAACATTCTTCGGCCGTATCTGTGTCAAATTTAATTATTTAAAAGCCAGGCCTTGCGCTCAACTAACCTTTTTTAAAAATAGACGACCATCCAATTAGCATCGAGAGCCATGCTTGTTGGCAAATCAGACAGGAGTGTTTACTGGCAAGGCATCAGACACTGGTATGGACGTTTCATGCCAGGAACAATCCACCAAGGGCACGGTTCGTCCCAAAATCTCACTCCAGTTCCTTGCAAGAAAATCAAGGGTTGTGAGTGTAATGACAAAGAATGCTCTGTTGGATTTGCATCCCAAGAAAAATGAAGACCAATGTGATGATAAGAGAGATCCCTTCAAGATAGTCAAGAGTGTCCAGATATCTTTGTCTGACTAACTGCCATTTTGGGAATGGCCCTCCCCCAACAGTGTATGCACCAGAAGAAACACTCTCTCTGGTCCCTTGGTACCAGCCCCATGCATTGAGCCATGACATCCACTTACTATCGCGAACACTACTATGCCAATGTGCAGCATGCATTAGTGGGGGACGAAGTGGGTGGCTCGCGGGGGGATGGTTTGGTCCCCAGCCCTTTGGTCTGGCATGGCACTGTGAACGTGAAAGTGCCACCCCAAGTGAGGACAGATGGTGAGAGATCCCCAGGCTTCACCCCCAGGCCCCTGGGCAAAACGCGGCCAAGCACAAGATATCTGGGCTGTGATTGGGCCTTGCCTCTCAGCCTCCCATGGCCCAATAAGATGATGTGAGGCGCAGTGAAGATATGCTTGAGAACACGTGTAATTATGTTGACCCTGTGGTTTCCCTGGTCTTCCCATCCCCCCAGATTTTGGACATCATGGCTTACCATGGTGTAGGGCTATAGTACAAGAGTGTAGCTGTAGCATTGACAACATTCTAACCCTCACAATAGATCTGAAACTCTATGCATGTTTCATTAGCCAAAGTCTTGTCCATTCATATTTTCAACGCACTGAATCATTTAATGTGCATTAAAGCCAAATTCAGAACTGCTTGAATTTCCACATCTGAAGGAAGCTAAGCCCTTTGCTGAAATGTCCTCTTTGCTGTATAAGGATAATTTAGATTTGATGCCCCTTTAGTGCAAAAACTGCAGAGGCACATACATCTGGTTAAAACTTTCAATTGCTTGATATTCCAGCATTAAAAGGCAGTTTCCGTTCAAGCCACCAGCCGTTAATCTCACAGCTAGTGCCAGCATTAAGGCGATCATCATGGCACATGTGACAATTAAGCGCAAAAACTGTCCCTAGAGGACATTAAAGAGACAGACCCGAGAGGATTTCTCCCACCAGCAAAACTATCTGGGGATTCACTGTCACCCAAACTTACTACCACCCTCTATACTCTACTGTAGGCTACATGCAATGCATACACTGTTTTGATTCAAAGGTATTAGTCCCATTGTTCTTTTAATATGTGAGATTTAATGGACATTTTCAGCCCCATCCTTTCTCATCTTCTCTGGGATATGCGAGACTACAGATGCCCAGAATTAAAACCTGAGAGCAGAATTAACTTTTCATGCTTTATGTCCTTAGTCTCACTTCTGTTGTTTCTTTTGACCGCCTGCCGCTGCCAGGCACACTCCTCGTCCTCGCTCTCTCTCTCTCTCGTGTCTTTTTTAATTGCAAATTCATGACAGCCAGCACTCTCTATTTCTGTCACTCCCGCTCGGCTTCCCTCGGGGACTTAAGGGAATTTAAAGGGGCCATTGTGTGCCATAAGATAAGTCAGGAGCTGCTCGGGAGACTTGCTTTCATCACCGTGGGACTACTGGACCCCTTTTCCCGCTCGGCTCTCTATGGCTTTATCACTCAAAGGCTCAAGCAGCTCACCGCAATACAAATTCCCAGGGACTGACTGACAGGGAGAAAAGAGACAGGGTGGAGATAAGAAATGAAATGTGCAAATCTGAACTGCATTTGATCTTTTTTATATGAAGTGATTGATTGGGGTTTACCACAGTATTATTTGTGAAAAATATATAAATGTTTACATGCCTTGTGTATTCATCACCCTTTGATTTATATCAGAAAAATAGTAAATTGTTTCGGTAAACACACTGTAGTCTCCATCTCAGCTCGGTAATGACCTGGCAGAGGTCAACATGGGGGCCTCATCTACTGACAGATAAATGGCTTTCAGCTGGGAAGTGTCTCTTGATTTCACACAGCACACATATGAGGGGAATTATGATGATGGGAGGTTCAGAGTTCAGACGCAGCCTATTTCCTTCCAACCTCCGTGAGATCGCCACATGATTCTGCCTCAGCCTTATGCCTCACACAGAAGACATACTCAGAGACTTACACACTGACACACATAGAGGCACTTAAAAGACTACAGATCAACCCACACCCAGACACAGAGATGGACACACACACCAAGATTCTACTACACGGGACAGAGGAAGGGTTTTCTCCAATTAGGCGTTGTTTTTGTAAATAAACCGTTGATGTGAAAATCTACGTCTCACTGTAAATATGTCTCAATATGAGTGACAGCATCGCTGGCAGTCATCTATCAAGCCAGACCATATGTTGCTTTGGGTGGGGAGAGAACGGGAGCTTACTGCAAAGCCTTCCTTATCCCCAGCATTACAGTCTCTAAGAAAGGATTTACTATTTAATTCATGATTAGATAGAATTTCTCCACGGACCAAACACAGAGTGATAGACTGAGGAGAGAACCTGAAGAGTATGTGGATAAATAGTCACACACTGGCCTGGCCCCTACACACCACTAGTGTGAACCGTTATAGCACAATTATTAAAAGCCATGGATTATCAATCAGGAATTAATCCTGCTTTTTGTGTCTGCTCCAACTGAACGGCCATCGCTATCGTTTTTCACCCTCCACTGTCGCTGCAACAAGAAGAGAAGGGTTTTTCTTCAGATTTTTTTCTTCACAATAGGAGGTGAGCCAAGGAGGTGAGCCAAGGAGGTGAGCCAAGGAGGTGAGCCAGGTAGAGGAATTAGAGGTGTAGATACAGCCCTCCACTGAGCTACACTAACTAGAACAACAACAAGCGTCTGGCTGTTGCTTCTCGTGCCCTGGATGTGCACAGACAACTGAAGAAGAGTAATTTATTTAGTTCCTTCACTCATCTATTTTCCTCCCCCCTCTGCCTGCCTGACTGACTGTCTGACTGACTGGGCTCACACTGGCTCCTTTCTCTCAGTGAGTGAGGGTGTGTGTGAGCGTGTGTGTTTCTCTCAGCCGGAGTGTTGCGCTGTGAAGGCTGTGGAGTGGATCTCTACTCTTCCTTTCCCAGTGGAATATTGGATGAGAACGGTTTCCTTCTCCCAGCCCTGACTATTGACTGTCACCTGTTCTGCATCCATGATTTTACGTACTTGGCTGGTGTATGGGCTTGGATTTAGTTTGATATCTGCTTTCTTTATCTCACAAGGTGAGTATAGGCATACTGAGGTCAGGTGTGTGTGTGTGTGTGTGTGTGTGTGTGTGTGTGTGTGTGTGTGTGTGTGTGTGTGTGTGTGTGACCAGAAGTCCCCACAAGAATAGTAAACAAACATAAATTTGACCAACTGGGGACATTTTATTAGTCCCCACAAGGTCAAATGCTATTTCTAGTGGGTTTAGTGTTAGGGTTAGAATTAGTTTCAGGGTTAGAATTAGTGTTAGGGTTAGAATTAGTGTTAGGGTTAGAATTAGTTTTAGGGTTAGAATTAGTGTTTGGGTTAGAATTAGTGTTAGGGTTAGAATTAGGTTAAGGGTTAGGAGCTAGTGTTAGGAGCTAACCCTAGCGGTTTAGGGTTACAGTTAAGATTAAGATTAGGTTTTTGGGGTTAATAGGATTTTGAATGGGACTGAATTGTGTGTCCCCACAAGGTTAGCTGTACACGACTGTGTGTGTGTGTGTGTGTGTGTGTGTGTGTGTGTGTGTGTGTGTGTGTGTGTGTGTGTGTGTGTGTGTGTGTGTGTGTGTGTGTGTGTGTGTGTGTGTGTGTGCGTGTGCGTGTGCGTAAAATAATGAATAGACACCATATGGTCACCTTTATGTTGCAAACAATTGCCATGGGGGGAAATCCATAAACCGTACAATGGGACTATAACCAAAGGTTTCAAACAAAATTTCCCTAGGGACATAATAACAATTGACTTGACATGTTTTGACTTTAAACTACTGAATTTCTTTGTCTTAGTAGGGACAAAAAAAATTAAAAAAAGGTTCCCTGATGTTCAGCTATTTTAAATTTTATTTTCATATTCCTCTCACACTCATAATAACTTATTTATCAATGCACATTTGATCCCTTTATGGATGAAACTGAGGGTCCAGTAAGCTCTTGGACAGATTACTGGTTCAGTATTTATATCAACAGATACACTGCCCACACGGCTCAATGAAGTGGTCTACATGCTGGACATAAATTATATTCCCAAGCGTCATAAGATTATTAAAGCAGATTTGACTATATTCACACGCAATCGACAGTATTTCAGGAACATTGTGACACACATCAACTAATCTATCATATTAAACTTTTTTCATGTCATCATAAATGATGGACATGCCACTTCTGATACCCCTGCAGTAATTGTTTTAAATGAACAATACTGGGGTGTTTCCACAGAAAGCGGATGAATCTCAATAGAAAGAGCATGATGTTATCATAGTACTACAAGATGCAAAGGAAGCTCATTTGATGTGATAATTTCTAGTGCAATAGAATAGTGTAGGCAGAGTCAAGTGACAACATGGTTTGGTATGCTGTGTAGATAAAATGATATACTGTACATACTTGACAGTAAACATAGATGTTTACATTGTTGATGCACCATCCAGCAGAATAGATGTGTTCGTAGTCCATCAGCCTCTCAAACTGGACCTGGGTTCTCTCAAATAATATCAAAATCGACCAATGAATCTAGAGTTAATGTTCCATATTTTGCCCAATTCCTTCATTAATGTGATAGATGACCGCAGAGGGGGAGCCTTTTTAATGTTTAATGAGTACAAGAAAAACAACAACCAATCAGATTGGCAGCCAACAGCCATTGAGTATTCTACTGCTATTCACTGTCATCCCTGTCACATATAGCCTGTGGATAGGCTGTATACTGTGGCTTCATATGAGTGCTTTCTCCACACTAGCATAATATTACATGTTCCCTGCAGGCTGGCGTGTGTTATCTGTCCCGCTGAGGCTTTACATTGATTTCAGCAGATTTCTAAAGTGATTTTTGTAAGAGCATTTGGCGGAGATTAGTTTGCCTCTGAAAGCATTTGGTTGGCTATTTAACAGAGACTCGGGCCAGCGTTACCTTCCTGGCCCAGCTCTAAGCAGCACTAGATGAGGGGATGCTGATAAAGAGAGAGGATTGCTGTCAGGCAAAGCTGATCTTCCACCTTGTGCACAGGATTGTGTAGGCCAAATTCAGGTGTACGAAGGTCCAGTCTCATGAACAATCCCCTTAGGCCTAATGGATTTGTATCACTAAGCTGCACGACACTCACTTGAAAGTAAGTCAGGCCATTTAGGAGTTGAGACTGGGTGATGGGAGGAAAATGAACTCATTAACTCAATAGGCTGGTGATTGGTAGGCATGATCCAGGGATGGGTATGTGGTACGTTTGTAAACTCCTCGTGATGTTCTCTATCATGGACCTGAATTACATAACCTGACAATCATTGCTATATTTTTGTTTACTTTCATAGCTGATTCATAGAAAAATAAACACCATATCAAAACAGTTCAGATGTGAAGTGGGTGTAGTTAATATTGGTCATCAGCATCGAGATTCATTCTATGTAATTCTATGGTCATGGGTGTCTGTTTCTACTACTCTGGGACCAGACGGAGACAGGGCTTTACCGTGAGATCACAAGCTTACCGAACAGACAGACAACTCGGGATATAGCATTGGCTACTAATGGTGAGTCATGGTTAAGTACAAGCCTGTGAGGTGTCACTGTCAACATGAGAACGAGGCAGACTCCAATATGACTGACAGAGAACACCATCCCAGCAAGAGATCAGAGCAATTTAGACATTGACTTTTGAGGAGCTCTTTCTTCACTCAGTACTGATCACACATAACAAAGCGTGAGGTTTTACAGGGCAAAGGTCTTAATATATTTATACATTTATTTAACCTTTATTTAACTCGGCAAGTCAGTTAAGAGCACATTCTTATTTACAATGACGGCCTAAGACAGAGTGGGTGGCTCTCCATGGCATCATTTGCCCCCAGCAATAAGCTATGGCTTCAGACAAAGTCAAACACTAGATCAAATCAAATCAAATCAAACTTTATTTGCCACATGCGCCGAATACAACAAATGTAGATCTTACCATGAAATGCTTACTTACAAGCCCTTAACCAACAGTGCAGTTCATGAAGAACAAAATATTTACCAAGTAGGCTAAAATAAAAAGTAATAATAAAAAGTAACACAATAAGAATAACAATAACGAGGCTAACGTTATATACAGGGGGCACCGGTACCGAGTCAGTGTGCAGGGGTACAGGGGGTGAAGTCACTATGCATCGGTAACAAACAAACAGTGAGTAGCAGCAGTGTACAAGAGGGGGTGGGGGTCAATGTAAATTGTCTGGTGGCGATTTTTATTAATTGTTCAGCAGTCTAATGGCTTGGGGGTAGAAGCTGTTGAGGAGCCTTTTGGTCCTAGACTTGGCGCTCCGGTACCGCTTGCCGTGCGGTAGCAGAGAAAACAGTCTTTAACTTGGGTGACTGGAGTCTCTGACAATTTTCTGGGCTTTCCTCTGACACCGCCTATTATATTCAGTTGAAGTCAGAAGTTTACATACACTTAGGTTGGAGTCATTAAAACTTGTTTTTCAACCATTCCACAAATTTCTTGTTAACAAACTATAGTTTTGGCAATTCGGTTAGGACATCTACTTTGTGCATGACACAAGTCATTTTTCCAACGATTGTTTACAGACAGATTATTTCACTTATAATTCACTGTATCACAATTCCAGTGGGTCAAAAGTTTACATACACTAAGTTGACTGTGCCTTTAAACAGCTTGGAATTCCAGAAAATGATGTCATGGCTTTAGAAGCTTCTGATAGGCTAATTGACATCATTTGAGTCAATTGGAGGTGTTCCTGTAGATGTATTTCAAGGCCTACCTTCAAACTCAGTGCCTCTTTGCTTGACATCATGGGAAAATCAAAAGAAATCAGCCAAGACCTCAGAAAAAGAATTGTAGACCTCCACAAGTCTGGTTCATCCTTGGGAGCAATTTCCAAACGCCTGAAGGTACCACGTTCATCTGTACAAACAAATGTACGCAAGTATAAACACCATGGGACCACGCAGCCGTCATACCACTCAGGAAGGAGATGCGTTCTGTCTCCTGGAGATGAACGTACTTTGGTGCGAAAAGTGCAAATCAATCCCAGAACAACAGCAAAGGACTTTGGGAAGATTCTGGAGGAAACAGGTACAAAAGTATCTATATCCACAATAAAACAAGTCCTATATCGACATAACCTGAAAGGCCGCTCAGCAAGGAAGAAGCCACTGCTCCAAAACCGCCATAAAAAAGCCAGACTACGGTTTGCAAATGCACATAGGGACAAAGATCGTACTTTTTGGAGAAATGTCCTCTTGTCTGATGAAACAAAAATAGAACTGTTTGGCCATAATGAGGAGGAAAAATGGGGAGGCTTGCAAGCCAAAGAACACAATCCCAACCGTGAAGCACGGGGGTGGCAGCATCATGTTGTGGGGGTGCTTTGTTGCAGGAGGGTCTGGTGCACTTCACAAAATAGATGACGTCATGAGGACGGAAAATTATGTGCATATATTGAAGCAACATCACAAGACATAAGTCAGGAAGTTAAAGCTTGGTCGCAAATGGGTCTTCCAAATGGACAAGCATACTTCCAAAGTTGTGCAAAATGGCTTAAGGACAACAACGTCAAGGTATTGGAGTGGCCATCACAAAGCCCTGACCTCAATCCTATAGAACATTTGTGGGCAGAACTGAAAAAGCATGTGGGAGCAAGGAGGCCTATAAACCTGACTCAGTTACACCAGCTCTGTCAGGAGGAATGGGACAAAATTCACCCAACCTATTGTGGGAAGCTTGTGGAAGGCTACCCGAAACGTTTGACCCGAGTTAAACAATTTAAAGGCAATGCTACCAAATACTAATTGAGTGTATGTAAACTTCTGACCCACTGGGAATGTGATGAAAGAAATAAAAGCTGAATTTAATCATTCTCTCTACTATTATTCTGACATTTCACATTCTTAAAATAAAGTGGTGATCCTAACTGACCTAAGACAGGGAATTTTTACTAGGATTAAATGTCAGGAATTGTGAAAAACTGAGTTTAAATGCATTTGACTAAGGTGTATGTACATTTCCGACTTCAACTGTACGTCCTGGATGGCAGGAAGCTTGGTCCCAGTGATGTACTGGGCCGTTCTACCCTCTGTAGAGCCTTATGGTCAGATGGCGAGCAGTTGCCATACCAGGTGGTGATGCAACCGGTCAGGATGCTGTCGATGGAGCAGCTGTAGAACCTTTTGAGGATCTGGGGACCCGTGCCAAATCTTTTCAGTCTCCTGAGGCGGAAAAGTTTTGTCGTGCCCTCTTCACGACTGTCTTGGTATGTTTGGACCATGATTGCTCATTGGTGATGTGGACACCAAGGAACTTGAAACTCTCGACCCGCTCCACTACAGCCCCGTCGATGTTAATGGGGGCCTGTTCGGCCCGCCTTTTCCTGTAGTCCACGATCAGCTCCTTTGTCTTGCTCACATTGAGGGAGAGGTTGTTGTCCTGGCACCACACTGCCAGGTCTCTGACCTCCTCCCTATAGGCCGTCTCATCGTTGTCGGTGATCAGGTCTACCACTGTTGTGTCGTCAGCAAACTTAATGATGGTGTTGGAGTCGTGTTTGGCCACACAGTCATGGGTGAACAGGGAATACAGGAGGGGACTAAGTACACACCCCTGAGGGGCCCCAGTGTTAAGGATCAGCGTTTCAGAGGTGTTGTTGCCTACTCTTACCACCTGGGGGCGGCCCGTCAGGAAGTCCAGGATCCAGTTGCAGAGGGAGGTGTTTAGTCCCAGAGTCCTTAGCATGGTGATGTCCAGGTGAGAAAGGGCAGTGTGGAGTGCGATTGAGATTGAATCATCTGTGGATCTGTTGGAGCGGTATGCGAATTGGAGTTGGTCTAGGGTGTCCGGGTGGATGTTGTTGATGTGAGCCTTTCAAAGCACTTCATGGTTACCGACGTAAGTGCCACGGGGCGGTAATCATTTAGGCAGGTTACCTTCGCTTCCTTGGGCACAGGGACTATGGCGGTCTGCTTGAAACATGTAGGTATTACAGACTCGGTTAGGAAAAGGTTGAAAATGTCTAATAAGTTTACATATCTACCTGTGCACACTAACAAAGTGATATGTCTCCCCTCTCTCCTCCCTAGTCAATGGGTTGCAGTGCTATGGCTGTAACATCATCCAGGGCCAGAGGTACGTGGATATTGGCTGCACCAACCCAGAGGTCCTCACCTGCACCCACTCACACAAGGGCTTCAAGCACCGCTTCTGCATCAAGACAGAGAGCAGTGAGTCTGTTTCTAATGTTCCTGAACTGATGACTGTCTCAATCAATGCCTGTCTTCATCTCCAGTCCCTCCCTTCCATAGATTTTCTCCTTCACAGTCTTCTCTGTCTGTTAATTAATGTGTCTGTGTGATAGAACCCCGTAATGTCAATATGTAGAAAGTCAAATTGACCCACATTGTCCAGAAAATGTAGATTAAACAGGAGGAAAACCCCTAACCTCTCCTCTGCACTCTTTAGCCATACTATTGTACGTCAAAAGGGCAAGATCTTATCTTGATGTGAAGATTCCATGGCATCTTGCTACATAGCTACAACAAGGGCTTTATTACACCAAATTTGTAAATAACAGTCAGTCATTCCTGTAGGTAAAATCAAAATAGAGACGACGGACTGCCATACGTAATATTAAATACTTGATGGAGATCTCCTGACATCCGTACATGTGAGATCCAGCTGTTCTGCTGTCGACAGCTGAAGGAGCCACTCACGTAAAGGGCTGATGTGGCACTGTTTTCTATTGGTTCAGGGAAATAATGGGGTCAATGAATGCTAAGACGGGATGCAGGTTCCCTTTAAACAGCATCTTGGGGATCATCTAGAACTGTCCTTCACTTTAATCTCATGGGCACAACTCCGACTGGTCCGGCGGCTGCTGTTTCATAACCAGCTTAGCGTCCCACTCCCCTCGCTTTGTCCCCAGCTGGGAGATTTGTCTGATGCGGCTGTTCCCCACCTAGACTGTATCCACCGCCCAGCTGTCACTTTCTTAAGACTGATGGGGGATTTATGGCTCTTGTTAGACAAAGTGGTCTGCTCTGACTTAAAGAGAGCATTGATGTGGGTGTTTTTTCTCAAGGGTTGTAGAAGGTTTACGTACCAAGTTTTATGGAGTGTTTGATGGCTTGGCTGGATGCCCTTATGTAGTGGTACAGTAACAACTTTCAATCAACGGCCAAGTTTTAACTTTTTATCTCTGACTTACAGACATGCATATTTTTCCATCTATTGTACACGTACGATGTGTCCTCCTAAGCAACCATTGCATTCGATCAGTAAACACAGTTTACCACAAGGAAAATGGAGAGACCTGATGATGTAATTCTCTTCTATGTCAGCATCCCTCTGCACTCCTTTGGCTCTCAAGGACTTCAAAACACACATAAATACATTGGCATTCTTTGCTTCTTCTGCCTCTTTCCTGATGATCTCATCATCTACTTGTCACTCTTCTCTGACTTCCTGTCATTTCAGCGGCCCTGGGAATTGTCCTGACCAGTGGATGTGCCACATCAAGACACTGCCAGCAACATGAGCTGCCTGGAGTGCGCATCCACTGCTGCGCCTCAGACCTCTGTAACAGCACCCCCTGCTGTCGAGCAAGCATATGGCATTACATCTGCGCCCTGGCAAGCCTGCTGCTGCTGAGGTCGTGGTTGTGATATGAGGTCACAACTTGTACAGGGACTCAACAATGATCAAATACAAAGATGGAACTCGGGATAAACCATCTATGAATGACACTTTACATTACTAGTTCTCAGTGTCTCTTCTCAGCTCCACATGTGAAGAGTCTGAGAGGAGGGTTGTACAACACTATACATCAGAGCAATGTGCAATAGCAGCTTTTGTGACAATGACTTTACACTGGACTCCTTATCCTAATGTCAGAATAGAAAGGCAAATAACTACGCCAAGGTTTTCTCATAATCCATTATAATGATGCTTTAACACAGTCATTGAGTTTAGGAAGTGTCCCAGAGAGTAATGTTCATTAACAAATCATCACACAGGCTGATGGGTATCAAAGAAAAGGAAAAGCAAGGCTGTTAGTTATATGGCTTGAATAGCATTGGAATGAGTGATCTGGGGGATTAATTGACAGCTGTGACATTCTGTATTTATTCAAATTGATATCATCTTAGTCCTAATCATCAGTACTGCTTCAGTTGCTTGTAAAGCGCAAATCTTAACTTATGTGGGTTATGTTTATTCAGGGTTAAATCCTAGATAATACAGTAAAATAAGGTCCAACGTAAACAGTATTGTTTATTCCGTTTCCTTGGAGATGCACGCTGCATGTTGCTTTTATTTCAGATTGTAAAAATGTACAAAATAATAGTACAGTGAAAGCATGTAATGTTGTGAAATACTGTATTAAAATACTTAGTCATACCATGTTCTCTATCCTATACTATAACATACATATGTATATATTGTTCATTACTTACCATGGCAAGGTACAGCCTTCCCTGTAGCTCAGTTGGTAGAGCATGGTGTTTGCAACACCAGGGTTGTGGGTTCAATTCCCACGGGGGGCCAGCACAGAACAAAAATGTATGAAATTGTATGAAATGTATGCATTCACTACTGTAAGTCGCTCTGGATAAGAGCGTCTGCTAAATGACTAAAATGTAAATGTAATGTAAGTAACCTACAATTAATCCCAGAGAAACCATCACCTTTTTTGTGAGACTTGTTTTGTTCTATGCTTCCATCTCAGAGCAGTTAGGTCTAGTTAGGATGTCTTTACATCCTCTGGGCACTAGATGTCTTCTGTGAGGGAGTTAGGAAGTTCAGACACAATAATGAGAAATATATCAAGTGGGAAAAGGCACGGTGGGCAAATTCAAAATGTGTTTTCTGTGCACGAAAAATAAAGTATTGTGTTGATTTTATGACAGCTGATGCATTTCTGGTAGGAATTGTACTTTTACTTAATAAGGCCAGTCAGTTAAGAACAAATTCTTATTTACAATGACAGCCTACCGGGGAACAGTGGGTTAACTGGCCTTGCTCAGAGGCAGAATGACAGATTTTTACCTTGACAGCTCGGGGATTGGATCTAGCAAACTTTCAGTTATTGGCCTAACGCTCTAACCACTAGGCTTACTGCCACCGGAACAACGTGTGATCAGTGTGCTAGCCCCGACGTTCTTTATTTATTAGGCAACTATCATTTTTATTTATTTATTTAAGCTTTTATCAGGCTTTTATCATACTGAGACCAAGGTCTCTATTACAGTGAGCCCTGAATTACATAAATTACAGGAAATACACACATCAAAATATAAATACAAAATGCAAGCAGAAAAAAAAACATGGTCATAAAAAACGAACACATTTTGTATTTATTATGGATCCCCATATCAGTAATAAGGTCTTCAATCAGCTTTCTGAATTGCCCTAGAGGCATCAAAATATTACATTTAAGAAAATGTTGAAGATTGTTCCACACTTAAGATGCAAGTAAACTAAACGCTTATTTACCTAACTCAGTAGAGACCAAAGGAATTTCCAGAGTTAGCCATCTCTAAGACCAGGTGTGGTAACTTGTATGTCTAAAGTTTAGTAAAGATGTTAGGTACAATGGAATTGTACGGAGCCCTTCTGGAAAAGTGCTTTATAAATGAAAACATACCAATGTATCAACATATGTGACATCAAATGGCCTATTTATTGCCTTACCTCCTCACGCCATTTGCACACACTGTATATAGACTTTTTTCTATTGTGTTATTGACTGTACGTTTGTTTATTCCATGTGTGTTGTTGTTGTTTGTGTCTCACTGCTTTGCTTTATCTTGGCCAGGTCGCAGTTGTAAATGAGAACTTGTTCTCAACTGGCTTACCTGGTTAAATAAAGGTGAAATTAAAAAAGGACAGCCAACAAACTTTCTGGTAGAGTATGCAGTGATGAGTGCTAAAATTGTCGCCCGTAATAAAGCGCAGTGCACTATGACAAACTGTATCTAAGGTCTTTAATGAAGTGGCAGCTGCGTTCATTCATATAGAGGATGTTGCCATAGTCTAAGACCGATAGGAACGTCAACATTGACTACAGCTCAGTGTTCAACACCATAGAGCCCACAAAGCTCATCACTGAGATAAGGACCCTGGACTATAAACACCTCCCTCTTCAACTCAATCCTGGACTTCCTGACGGGCCGCCCCAGGTGGTAAGGGTAGGCAACAACACATCTTCCACACTGATCCTCAACACCGGGGCCCCTCAGGGGTGCATGCTTAGTCCCCTCCTGTATTCCCTGTTCACCCACGACTGCATGGCCAGGCACAACTCCAACAGCATCATTAAGTTTGCTGACGACACAACCTGATCACCGACAACGATAAGACAGCCTATAGGGAGGAGGTCAGAGACCTACCAGTGTGGTGCCAGGACAACAACCTCTCCCTCAATGTAAGCAAGACAAAGGAGATGATCGTGGACTACAGGAAAAGGAGGGCTGAACAGGCCCCCATTAACATTGACTGGGCTGTACTGGAGCGGGTCGAGAGTTTCAAGTTCCTTGGTGTCCACATCACCAACAAACTATTATGGTCCAAACACACCAAGACAGTCGTGAAGAGGGCACTACAACACCTTTTCCCCCTCAGGAAACTGAAAAGATTTGGCATGGGTCCTCAGATCTTTAAAAAGTTCTACAGCTGCACCATCAAGAGCATCCTGACTGGTTGCATCACCGCCTGGTATGGCAACTGCCCGGCATCCGAGCATAAGGCGCTATAGAGGGTAGTGTGTACGGCCAAATACATCATTGGTGTCAAGCTTCCTGCCATCCAGGACCTATATACAAGGCGATGTCAGAGGAAGGCCCAAAAATGTGTCAAAGACTCCAGTCACCCAAGTCATAGACTGTTCTCTCTGCTACCGCACGGCAACCGGCACCGGAGCCCCAAGTCTAGGTCCAATAGGCTCCTTAACACCTTCTACACCTATTTCTATAGAAGAAGCCCATTTAACTCATCAATATTATTTTTAAAAGACAGTTTTTCATCTATCCAGATGCACAGATAAGCAGGAACACAATCAATGTGGACACCATCCAAAGTACATATGCTTAAATCATCAGAGTTATTTTTATGTGCTCTAGAGAACAACATATACTTAGTTTTACCTGCATTCAATACTAATTTCAGGTCAATAAAGTTTTCTGTTATACAATGAAGGCAGACTGTAGGTCAGATAGAGCCTCGTCAACTGTGGGGGCAATAGCATACACAACAGTATCATCTAAATACAAGTGCAGGTTACACAAGTGGAAGTCGATATTGTTAATGTAAACAGTAAAAAGCACAGGGCCCAGAATCGACCCCTGAGGGACACCTTTCGTAATATCAAGGAAACCTTATTTAACACCATCGGTAGATACACATTGACTTCTGTCAAGTAATTTTTAAACAAATTACATGCAGTATGAAGCCTTCCCTCCATAGCCTATTCCATATCAACAAAAGAGAATTGGGTCTGATAGCCTCTGAGGTTTACAAAATAGATCATCTTATTGTTTATGTGTCTGGGTGTGAATCATAAAGAAAATACATTTGATCTACAAATCATAAGCCTAGTTATGGAATATGTTGTAGTTGGCTTAGATCCCATTCCCAACACAGGTCTTTATAAATATTCCTAGTGTGGGTCCACAACAAAAGGACCAGCAATGGAATATATAGTACAGTACTTTGACACTGATGGTAGAATATTAGGTTAGTCTACTCGCACACATGTAGGCTGAGGCCGTCTGATGCACCACTGTCATAAGTGATTCTTCATGCCACAAAACTGTTTAATATCGGCGACACTACCTATCGCGTCCAATACATTGATAATGATTTTTGAGTTTGCGCACTTCATTTCACATTTATAATTAGCACAAACAGCGCAAATCGCCCCATATGCATTGCCCTTTGTCCCAGAAGCCACACAACAGAAGGAAAAACCCTGTGCAGTGCAAGCAGCCATCTTGGACAGGCAGGCAAGGTAGATACTTCAGCCAGGATAACCTGCAGATCTCTTCTGAAGAGCTCAATACATTAAACCGACAATTTCCGGTAAGAATATAAACATAATATAGGAGTGTTCGTATCCACATATAGCTAACACATTTATAAAACTTTGAACCTTCTGTGTTACAAATTATAGTGGCTAGCTAACAGCTAGCTACTACGCTAATATAGTTAAGTTAGCGGCTAGCTAGCCAACGAGTAAAGTGTCTACTAGCTAATGTTATCCATCTTGCGCTGTGTAATATATTACCATTCTTCACAAACACCCGTGGTTTTGTTTAGCCATTGTGGATCTAGCCAGGTGTCTGTCGTTTTTGGGAACAGGCCATTGCTTTTGAGCTAGCTAACTACTGTAGTATCCGAAAGAGTAACGTTACGCTTGCTAGCTATCATTTGTTGGCCCCAACATTTCGCCTAAGTTAGTTATCAAGGCTCATGTCATGGTAACTGTATTCTTCCCTTTAGGTCGACATGGATAGCTACCTATTCGCCAGTAAATGATGACACATGTATTATGGTTATCTAGTTAGCCAGTTTAGCCTGTTTCTAGCTGGCTAGTTGGCTAGCAGGTCAATGAAGACGGCTAACGTTAAGATCGGGTCTAGTACGTTATGGTCATAGCTGGACATTTAACTGCTCCAGCTAGCAACCCACACCTCTCCCAACTTCACTGCCAATACATTTTACAATACATTATTTTAGCGTCCCGTCTGAACAATAAACCAAGATGCTAGCAATCGAAACAGACTGTTGCCACGGTTTGTGTTGATAGCATCAGTTAGCTAACGTCGTTGGCCAGCAGATAGAGGCTTTTGGGGTGTTGTATTCGTAGGTAATTAGTTTATCAACCTTTTCATCTCGTGTAGCTAGCTATAGTCAGATGTGTGCTTGAACTGTCATGAGCAGTTAGCTAGATTATGCCCTCCCACTAGCCTACATTGTCACAAGCCAGCTGTATTGTTCTGAAATTGTGGCGTTCATTCATCCATTAAAAAGCCGTTTGATCTCAATATCAAATCATTTCTGGGTAACAATTAAGTACCTTACTGTTATTGTTTTAAATTAAAATTGTAAAAAATAAACAAAACATTTCTCAAGCATAAATGTTGCTAGGACTGTTCTGGAGTGGTCTGATTGAGGGGTCTAATGCAGGGTTTCCAAAACCCGGTCCTGGGGCCCCACTAGGTGCATGTTTTGGTTTTTACCCTAGCACTACAAAACTGATTCAAATAACCAACTCATTATCAAGCTTTGATTATTTTAATCAGCTGTGTTTGGGAAACTCTGGCCTTATGGAAAGAACATGTAACCTAAAAACTAGCTTTTATTGGCAGAGAGGAGGGCAAACTCTCTTTGTTATTGGTCTATTAACTTATTCTGCCTGGCAGGCAGTCCAACCCAATTTCATAGTGTGGAAATATTTTTTAAACACAGGAAAATTACATTTTTGACTGCACAGGTCCTTAGTTTAATAATTTATAGTGCAGTAGCTGTTTAGCTCAGCCAGCTATCCAGTAATCACATAGATGACTGGTGTCTGGTTAGACTGTAAACTCTCCTTCCAGACTCACATTAAGCATCTCCAATCCAAAATTAAATCTAGAATTGGCTTCCTATATCGCAACAAAGCATCCTTCATCATGCTGCCAAACACACCCTCGTAAAACTGACCATCCTACCGATCCTCGACTTCGGTGATGTCATCTATAAAATAGCCTCCAACACTGTACTCAACAAACTGGATGCAGTCTATCACAGTGCCATCAGTTTTGTCACCAAAGCCCCATACACTAACCACCATTGCGACCTGTACGCTTTCGTTGGTTGGCCCTCGCTTCATACTCGTCGCCAAACCCACTGGCTACAGGTTATCTACAAGTCTCTGCTAGGTAAAGCCCCACCTTATCTCAGCTCACTGGTCACCATAGCAGCACCCACTCGTAGCACGCGCTCCAGCAGGTATATCTCACTGGTCACCCCCAAAGCCAATTCCTCCTTTGGTCGTCTTTCCTTCCAGTTCTCTGCTGCCAATGACTGGAACGAACTGCAAAAATCTCTGAAGCTGGAGACTCATATCTCCCTCACTAGCTTTAAGCACCAGCTGTCAGAGCAGCTCACAGATTACTGCACCTGTACATAGCCCATCTGTAAACAGCCCATCTATCTACCTGCCTCATCCCCATACTGTATTTATTTATTTATTCATCTTGCTCCTTTGCACCCCAGTATCTCTACTTGCACATTCATCTTCTGCACATCTACCATTCCAGTGTTTTATTGCTATATTGTAATTACTTCGCCACCATGGCCTATTTATTGCCTTAACTTACCTCATTTGCACTCACTGTATATAGACTTTTTGTTTTCTTTTGTTGTACTGTATTATTGATTGTATGTTTTGTTTATTCCATGTGTAACTCTGTGTTGTTGTATGTATCGAATTGCTACGCTTTATCTTGGCCAGGTCACAGTTGCAAATGAGAACTTGTTCTCAACTAGCCTACCTTGTTAAATAAAGGTGAAATAAAAAATTAAAAACAAAATGACACAGCATGCATCCATATCTAGGCCTTGTCTCGGGCCAGCCCTTACTGTCAATCACTGAAATATTTATTTGATATAAGAATGAGGCTTTGATTAGGATAGAATATGAATGTATTCATGTAGATGTGTCATCACCTGAGATACTCCTCTCTGTGTGACAAGAGTAGATGTATTTTCTTGGCCTTGAATTTTACTTTGATGGAAAAATATTCCCTTAAAATGGCAGATCACACAGTGAAAGAAATACACTGTATGTGCATTGATTGAACCCAAGTTTTGCAATTGATTTGTCCATTCCATCTCTGCCTTTGGTATGGTGATCACAACCCAAATGCACTTCTGCAATTTACAGCAGGATTTTGTTTGTATGGCAGCATAGCAATATGACAATGAGTCAGAGAAGAGAAAAATAGCCCAGATGTACAGTATGTGACACCAGTTATATTCGTTCAACAACAGGAAGTGGATGTGATAAAAGAGGTGACAGCGCTCTGTTTTATGAATCAGTGCGAGTGTATGGAGAAGTGCTGAGACTGCAGTCTGGTCACATGCTCTCAATCGCACTCTCCTTGGATGTATACTTCTCCAGGGCCTCGTTCGGGAAAAAGGGAATTTTTCCTATAATTTACCCAAAGAAGGAGTAGCCCTAGAGTGTGTACAGCTCTAGTAGGCCTATAGCTTTCGCCTTATGGAAAAACTCACACAAGTCTGCAGGCACCACATGACAGAGGGTCATGTGAGGGGAGGAAGTCAGGCTAGCAGCAAGGCAGGCTGTGATACAAGTTCACGTCACGGTCAGTGTATCAAATCCCTTACTGGAGCTTATCCCACACGCTAACTACATTACTTCCCTTACCACCTCAACTGTCTTTCTGCTGCACTTTGTTTTTCAAGCAGGCAGAGCTGGAATGGGGAGTGGGGCCATTTTGTTGTAGGCCACTTCAGGGGAGTGGCACCCAAGGGTCTCTGACCAACCCCATGCAGAGAGGATGAGGCTGAGGTGACACCTTGACCTGGAATTAACCACCTCAGATGATTAACACAAATCCATTCAATTCTGGAAGATGATCCTAAATATCACTCTTCCGTGATTAGTTTACTCAATTTGCCTCTTTATATCACAATGTAAGCGTCCCTAATTCACCTCTTTCTTCACCCGGACTGCTCTCCTTTAACACTCTCCTTCTCTTCTTCACCTTCCACCACCTTTGAGACTATATTTAATCCAAGCATCTGTTTGAATATTTTCAAATGTGCATGACTGTATGTGTGTCTATATTCCTGATTATCACCCATCCTTTCTTATAGACTATGGAATAGGCTATATTACCGTATAAGCAGCAATGGATAATAATTCAGAAAGGTGTCTGTGCTATAAATAGCAGGCAGCTTCTAACAGTGTTGCTCTAGGTGTGTGTTTGAGTCTGGCCGTCTCTTTATATACAGAACCATTCAAAAGTTTGGACACACCTACTCATTCAAGGGTTTTTCTTTATTTGTACTATTTTCTACATTGTAGAATAATAGCGAAGACATCAACACTATGATATAACACACATGGAATCATGTAGTAACCAAAAAAAGTGTTAAACAAATCAACATGTATTTTAGATTCTTCAAAGTGGCCACCCTTTGCCTTGATGACAGCTTTGCACACTCTTGGCATTCTCTCAACCAGCTTCATTAGGAATGCTTTTCCAACATCCTTGGAGTTCCCACATATGATGAGCACTTGTTGGCTACTTTTTCTTCAGTCTCATCCAACTCATCCCAAACCATCTCAATTGGGTTGAGGTCCGGTGATTGTGGAGGCCAGGTCATCTGATGCAGCACTCCATCACTCTCCTTCTTGGTCAAATAGCCCTTACACAGCCTGGAGGTGTGTTTGGGTCATTGTCCTTTTGAAAAACAAATGATAGTCCCACTAAGCGCAAACTAGATGGAGGGCGTATCTCTGCAGAATGCTGTGGTAGCTATGCTGGTTAACTGTGCCTTGAATTCTAAATAAATCACAGACAGTGTCACCAGCGAGCACCATCACACCACCTCCTCCATGCTTCACGGTGGGAACCACACATGCGGAGATCATCCGTTCACCTAGTCTGCGTCTCACAAAAGACAAGACAGTTGGAACCAAATATCTCAAATTTGGACTCATCAGACCAAGGACAGATTTCCACCAGTCTAATGTCCATTGCTCGTGTTTCTTGGCCCAAGCAAGTCTCTTCTTCTTATTGGTGTCCTTCAGTAGTGGTTTCTTTGCAGCAATTCAACCATGAAGGTCGGATTCATGCAGTCTTCTCTGAACAGTTGATGTTGAGATGTCTGTTACTTGAACTCTGAAGCATTTTTTTGGGCTGCAATCTGAGGCTGGTAACTAATTAACTTATCCTCTGCAGCAGAGGTAACTCGGGGTCTTCCTTTTCTGTGGCGGTCTTCATGAGAGCCAGTTTCATCATAGCGCTTAATGTTTTTTGCTTCTGCACTTGAAGAAACATTCAAAGTTCTTGAAATGTTCCGTATTGACTGACCTTCATGTCTTAAAGTAATGATGGACTGTCGTTTCTCTGCTTATTTGAGCTGTTCTTGCCATAATATGGACTTGGTCTTTTACCAAATGGGGCTATCTTCTGTATACCACCCCTACCATGTCACAACACAACTGATTGTCTCAAACGCATTAATTTGTGAGATTTCTTTCCTTCTTAACTTTAAACAAGTCACACCTGTTAATTGAAATGCATTCCAGGTGACTACCTCATTAAGCTGGTTGAGAGAATGCCAAGAGTGTGCAAAGCTATCATCAAGGCAAAGGGATATTGAAGAATCTCATATCTAAAATATATTTTTATTTGTTTAACACACTACAGGATTCCATGTGTGTTATTTCATAGTTTTGATAACTTCACTAATATTCTACAATGTAGCTAATAGTAAAACAATAAAGAAACCCTGTAATGAGTAGGTGTGTCCAAACTTTTGACTGGTACTGTAGGTGTAGTTATAATTCAAACCCATATGAATGAATGTCGCTCAGCATAAAGGCAACAGATGGGTTGTGTGGGTAGCTGGTATCTAGGGATACCAATTACTTGGGGCCTAGACCTGTGTGTTTCCGTGCAGTATCTAGCCAGACTGTTAAGAAGAATTTAAAGGTGCTACTTGTCCTCCCTTGGGTACTCTTGTGAAATGACACCTGCTAATGGTTCTGACAGAGCCTCTGTATCGTGGACTTGGGTGACGCGAGGAAACGCTGTCCCTCTTAACCTCTCCTCTTCTACAGCCTAATGTAATGTCTTCCTTTCATTTGAGATTAAAAGGAGCTGTGCACATATGATGCAATTTCCTGAACGTGAAGTCTAAGTCTAATGAAATCGCTTGCCTCAAAGTGACACAACACTGCTGGGGATGTTGGCTGCCTGTACTTGCCGTATCGATGACACAATTGGCTAGAAGCCTTATATTTATCGATGACACAATTGGCTAGAAGCCTCATATTTATCTGTGTGTATCATAGAAAATAGCTGCTTATTTTCTATGCAGATCGATGTTCTTTTTAATGATGTTCATACACACACCTCAGTCTGCCCGGGACCATGGACCTAAGCCTTTGCTATTGTGGAGAGTATAGCCTTGCTCCCCCATTGGCTAAGCACAGGACAAGGCTAATGCTTAGCATTCAGTTTAAACCTCTCTGTTTACTCCGACATCTGTCTGCGAGTTCTCAGAGCAGTTTGTTGCTCGAGGTTTGTGATGCAGAGAGAGGAAACACCATTGAACATGCTGCATAATGGTGATGATCAACCAACCCAACATAAACACCCATTTGGTCCTATGCACTTGTTTTAGCTTCCATTGTGTGGGATTAGGCTACATCTAGAGAAGTCCTCTATCTCCATCTTGAAAACGAGTGGTTAAGCGATTTTGATTAATGAGCCTCTCAAATTGATAACGTACGTATTGTAATTGGTGGTTATTCATCCTCTAACCCCTTTAGTTAATGGCTGCTGGCCTAAAGATCATAATGGAAAACTATAAATTGTAGGTGCATCACGGGATAGTAATACAGAGGAGTCTGGCTCTGCCACATCTCATCTTGTTACAGTCCGTGGTACTGTTGTGAATAAGATGAAGGCTTCTTGGAAGAACTCCCGTGACAGGCCCTGTCCATCAGAGTGTGTGCGCATGTGTGATCTATGATGACCCTCCCTGTCTGAATTGTTATTTTTAGAGCCCCTCCCCTTTTAGGTCTCTCTTCCTCAGCTGGGCTAAGAGTCGTTGTCTAATCCTGGTTGGTTTCTCTTCTTACACAACCTGCCCACAGGGTGCGTCCCAATAATCTCTCCTTTCTCCTGAAGTGTACACTCGTTCACTACTTCCCACAAATCTAAAAGCGTTGGATTGGTGGAGGCATGGGCTAGAGGGAGTTTCCACCAAGTTTCTTATACCAGAAATGTCCTTTCAAATCAGTGAAGGGAAGTGAAAAAGTGCACACTTTGGGAGGAAGGAGAGATAATTGGGACCTATCCAGTGATAGCTGGCTGAAGTTTGACTTCCTCATGCTGATTTAATGGACAGACATCAGTTGAGTTAGGCCCTGTAGATTAATGTCCGATATTGGAGTTACAAAGTCAACGTATTTGTATGTGGTCAGATACATTGCGATCAGATGGTTTCAGCTCTTCCAGCTGGGTTGAGTCCTACCCATATGTTGGAGAGGTCAGTGCTCCTGGGCCTGCTGTCTAACTGAGAAATCACATGACAGGAATCCTGAGAAATCAGGAATTATTCATACTACCTAGAATAATGTTTTAGTTCTCATGCAGCACACCAGCTGCTCAGTCTGTCTAGTACATCTGAGACATGGTGACATCATTCTCTACTGAGCATGTTGACCAATTCACAGGCCCATGCTATATGCCAGGCATGATGTTGTCGTTTAATGTTGTGGAGTGCCAGTGGTCGAGCAGCAAGATGCAATGTTTCAGTTGACTAAGTGTGTGGTCAAACCAAGCACTGTAAAATTAAATGGGATAGTGAGTGATGTCGACAGACAGAATTCAAAGATAATGTGTGGTTTCTGCATGATGCCCAGCTAGAGTAGATTCATAGACAGCACCCTGATTCTTTCTCTGACTCATCTTGAACCTTTCTCTCTCTTTCAGAGCCACGATGGCCACCGCACCGTACAACTACTCCTACATTTTCAAATACATCATCATCGGTAAGTGAGCCGCGAGCATGCGTGTTGACTGGATTGGAATGGAGGCCTGTTTGTTTGTGTGTACAGTGCTGTGCTGTATGTAGGTCACCCATTGGTTGCAGTTAGCACACAGCTCACTGAGATGCTACAAGCCCTGAAAGAGCACCCATCACGAGACTAGAACCGTAGCTCAGGAGTTTGTCCTGGTCAGGTCATGTGGTCAGGATTACTCCAGGTCTCAACCATGACCCCATTACAGCAGATTCCTTTTGATTCGGTATGTGGTCGCCATTTCTCAGTGATTTTAAAACGTTTTCATCAATAAATGTTTTCCCCGGAAGCTAGCCTAAGCAAAGCAAAGTGGTTTGTGTTCTAATGACATACTGTACCGACAATGTGCTCGTAACAGGGTTATTAATGAACTTAAAATAGAACGATTGCTCTCCTGTTTGATCTAAATTACCAACAGAAGTAATGAGCGTACAGTAACCTTATGTATTGTTGGTGCATAGCCCAGGCCAAAATGTTCTGAGTTGTGGTGGTAGTTTTATCTTGTTGTGCATTCCACTCTTCCCCTTAGTGTATTTTCCTACCAGTTTGGCACCTCAAAATAGGGAAGTTAAATCTCCATATCTCTCCATCTCCAACTCCCTGGAGGTTGTTTACCCTGCTGCATTGAGGCCTTTAAAACCCCACCTCAATGTCAACTTTGTGGACTTCTTTGACAACTGCCAAAGGCCCTGTCTTGTGCTGCTCTTGTTTGCTGTCTGTTACCCAGACATCAATGTGGTCATACAACACACACACGTCACTTTAGCTCTGTAGCTAGAGCAGACATTAGTGTATAGGCCTTAAAGGTGCAATATGCGGAAAATGCACCGCCATTTCCTGGTAGCTAAAATTGGAGTAGTTTGCCTAATTTCAGTTTGTGACAAAACAAACAAGTATACAGAAACATTGTACCATCTAAACCGCTGTGAAATATATTTTCAATAACTACAAATATTGTATTATTCAGCTGTTTGAAGCTGGTGTATAAAACCGACTGCAGAAGAAGCGAGAATGGGAAGCCTAGAACTAGCACACATAGAACAGATCTACTGCTTCGTAGACTTGCTTTCAATAAGAATGACAGATCTATGACTCACATTTCTATGTGAAATTGGTCAGGTCACCCAAAAAGTTACATATTGCAGCTTAAATTTTTTTTTTTTAAATCCTCTGCTCTCCCCACTCCACTAGAGGTAACCATGCCAGCTATTAAGTCAAAGCCCTGCAGGCCTGTTTATGCTGCCACTTCAAGTGCCCTCATATGTGTAAAGCACACAACTGGCAACCACCATAGCATTCTGTTAACAATGTCTGAGGGGGAGAGGGAAGATGCTCTTTCTGTGTTACAACCAGAGTTGTTCCTGGTCAGACCGAGTGGTCAGTGAAAACGGATCCCTTCATAGGAAAATATGAAACAAGTTGTATGTCTGTGTTTTTTTTTGTCCTCTCCGTCTTGTATGTAATGTTAATATTTGAACATGGATCCTGACACATCTCCCTCTCTCTCTCTGTAGGGGACATGGGGGTAGGGAAGTCATGTTTGCTTCACCAGTTCACAGAGAAGAAATGTAAGTACATCCCTAACTCCCCACCGACTTCAGACAGATAACCCCTCCTCATCTCACACAGGCTGTAGGAATGGACTGTCTCACTCTAAATCCCCTCTGATGACTTCAGCTCATTGAGAGAGGGGGAGAGTGTGGGTGCCACTTTGAAATGTGTGTCTGCTTCATGTTATGTGTGTGTGCTTTCTCAGCTGTAGCCTCAGTCACTTCACTATAACACCCAGGCTTTTGAATGCATTTTAATGGCATTATTAGCAGGCAGCAGTAAATGCAGATGCTCTGCTCCTCATTCATCTATCGAGCATCGCATCCTGCATGGCCCGTAGACTTGGGCTCGGAACAGGCAGCTGCTTTGTGAGTGCTGAATGCCAGGTTTGAAGACTTCCTCCCTGTCTCTAGTTAACATTGAAATGCAAGTGGTAAAAACCAACTGATCTGCCAGTCTGAAATGGATACTCAACCCACCTGCTCTCTCTGTTCCCTCACAATGGAGGTGATGAAGTGCGTGTATACGGTCAAGGGTGCACCTGTTTTCTCTGTGTGGTTGGATGTGTTCGTGACTGTGAGGAAAGATGTGTATGTATATGGGTGCTGTTTATAGTTGAAGTTGGTGCTAGCTGTGCCACTGGCAGGCTGTTCTGTATGGTAGGGAGAGGAGAGAGATTGGGAAAGAGGAGGTGTAGTCACAGTAAATGGAGTAGAGAGCAGGTTAATCACAGCAGTCTAGTGACACTCTGGAGAGGAGGAGGAAGGGAGAGCGAGAAAGGGAGGCAGGCTGAGGAAGGTCTACTGAGTCAGACTTCTGTGATGGGAGATGTAGTCGGAGAAGAAGAGGCGAAGCAAGAGGTTTCACCAATGCGTTTCAATGGGCTTATTTTGACCTGACACTTGTCGCCTGCCTTCCCCGCCTTTGGGAAAACGACTCCCATTGTTTGAGCGGAGACACGAGCATCTTTTCATTATATACAGATCTCTGATGTAGTTCACTCCCCAGAGTCTCTTCATGTCTCTTGACAAAGTGGCAATACTCTGTTTTTGATTTTCATTTAAATCTGTGTGTTATAGAGGAATGTTGCCTCCTTGGATTCCTCATAGCTATATTGACGATCTATTCCTTTCCCCACCTCTCGCTCCTCCAGTCATGGCGGACTGCCCCCACACGATCGGCGTGGAGTTTGGCACGAGGATAATCGAGGTGAGCGGCCAGAAGATCAAGCTGCAGATCTGGGACACGGCGGGCCAGGAGCGCTTCAGGGCCGTCACGCGTAGTTATTACAGGGGGGCCGCGGGCGCACTCATGGTCTACGACATCACCAGGTACGCGCATACACGCCGACGTGCCCGAACCTTGATGCTCCAGGTAGAAGCTGCCTGTAGGCAAAGAGCTAGGGTCAAATTACCCTTCCCCAATCCTAGCTCAAACCATACAGAAATGTAAAAAAAAAAAAACTGGCCTCCGATAAGCATCTAGGGCCAACTTCATCCTAGTCCCCTCAGCTTGTTCTACAATACACAACCCACCCGTTAGCTGTACTAGTCAGATTGCTCTCGGTCTGTTGGCATATATGTCTGTGTGGGAGACAAAGGAAAGGAAAAGGGGCAGATGGCATAAAGTGTGCCCCTCTCTTCCTGAACAAACATGGTGTCTGCATCCTGTTGCCCTCCCCACCTTCCTCCCCCAAACTGTGAGACTGTATCAGTGGAATGTCTGTCTCCTTTCATAGAAAGCATAGGCTCAGAGTAAAGCTTTAAGTATTGCAGTATTTCTATATTGTAGTTTTCCCACTAATAGTAGTTGGTGTCTATGCAGCATATCATTGCCTCTGTTTTATGAATTGGGATTCGATTGCTCGTTTGTTCCCTAGCCTAATTTTAGCGTTCCATATTGACACCCGTGTCTCGGACTGTAAGAACTGTTGTCAAAACTGAAGAAGAATCAGTAGGTTTATTCTATTAGTGAAAGGATATATAGATACAAACCCAGGAACATTTCTCCATTTATCATGGCCACAACCTTTGATCCCACTTATGATGTGGCACACGCTGTTTTGTCCCGACCTGCTGCCAGGTTATCTAACTCCCACTCTTCCCCGTGTGTGTTCCACAGGAGAAGTACGTACAACCACCTCAGCAGCTGGCTGACTGATGCCAGAAATCTGACCAACCCAAATACTGTGAGTATGGTTTCACACTGCTCCTCTCTAGCTGCCTGTCAAACACACTGTGTCTGGTTGGATGTACTACCAAGTCCCTGTCCCCTTTCTTGCATCTAATGCTCTTTGTGTCTCTGCTGTATCCCACCGCAGCACACCCAGTGTGTTTGATGCCCCAGAGCCCCGTCCATCTCTAAATTGCATTTTGACAAATATGATTATGGCCGAATCACACTGCTATCATGTACAGATTAGAATATGCGTTTAGCTTGCTTATACAATGTCAACATCCGAAACTCACTGTCGGCTTGTTTGTACTCGAACACCACAGTCTCTCGTTGGAAAATGGGACATGACATTTCACATTTTAGTCATTTAGCAGACGCTCTTATCCAGAGCGACTTACAGTAGAATGCATACATTTTATTACATTTTTTTCCCCCTTCCCAATACTGGTCCCCCGTGGGAATCGAACCCACAACCCTGGCGTTGCAAGCACCATGCTCAGCCAACTGAGCTACAGGGGCAAGACATGACTAGTGCCCAGATACATTGGCAGTTGTATATTCATTAAAGGTCGACCGATTCTGATTTTTCAACGCTGATACCGATTTATTGGGGGACCAAAAAAGCCAATACCGATTAATCGGCCGATTTTAATAATTAAATAATAATTTAATTTAATAAATTTATATATATAAAATGGGGGGGGAAAATTATTACAAGGAAATAAAATAAAAATAAACTATTAATAAAAAATGTAAATATTTGAAAAAATTGTACACATATATATTTGTAATAATGACAATTACAATCATACTCAATGAGCACTTTTTTATTTTAACTTAATATAATACATCAATAAAATAATTTTAGTCTCAAATAAATAATGAAACATGTTAAATTTGGTTTATATAATGCAAAAACAAAGTGTTGAAGAAAGTAAAAGTGCAATATGTGCCATGTAAAAAAGCTAACGTTTAAGTTCCTTGCTCAGAACATGAGAACATGTGAAAGCTGGTGGTTCCTTTTAACATGAGTCTTCAATATTCCCAGGTAAGAAGTTTTAGGTTGTAGTTATTATAGGACTATTTCTCTCTATACCATTTGTATTTCATATACCTTTGACTATTGGATGTTCTAATAGGTACTTTAGTATTGCCAGCCTAATCTCGGGAGTTGATAGGCTGAAGTCATAAACAGCACAACGCTTGAAGCATTGTAAAGAGCTGCTGGCAAACGCAGTAAAGTGCTGTTTGAATGAATGCTTACGAGCATGCTGCTGCCTACCACCGCTCAGTCAGACTGCTCTAACAAATCATAGACTTGATTATAACATAATAACACACAGAAATACGAGCCTTTGGTCATTAATATGGTCAAATCCGGAAACTATAATTTTGAAAACAAAATGTTTATTCTTTCAGTGAAATACGGAACCGTTACGTATTTCATCTAATGGGTGGCATCCCTAAGTCTAATTATTCCTGTTATATTGCACAACCTTCAATGTTATGTCAGAATTTTACATAATTATGGCAAATTAGTTTGCAACGAGCCAGGCGGCCCAAACTGTTGCATATACCCTGACTCTGCGTGCAATGAACGTAAGAGAAGTGACACAATTTCCCTAGTTTAATATTGCCTGCTAACATGAATTTCTTTAAACTAAATATGCAGGTTTAAAAAAATATACTTCTGTGTATTGATTTTAAGAAAGGCATTGATGTTTATGGTTAGGTACATTCGTGCAACGATTGTGCTTTTTTCGCAAATGCGTTTTTGTTAAATCATCCCGTTTGGCGAAGTTGGCAGTCTTTGTTAGGAAGAAATGGTCTTCACACAGTTCGCAACGAGTCAGGTGTCCCAAACTGCTGCATATACCCTGACTCTGTTGCACAGAACGCAAGAGAAGTGACACAATTTCCCTAGTTAAAAGAAATTCATGTTAGCAGGCAATATTATTTAAATATGCAGGTTTAAAAATATATACTTGTGTATTTATTTTAAGAAAGGCATTGATGATTATGGTTAGGTACACATTGGTGCAACGACAGTTCTTTTTTTGTGAATGCGCTTGTTAAATCACCCGTTTGGCGAAGTAGGCTGTGATTCAATGATAGATTAACAGGCACCGCATCGATTATATGCAACGCAGGACAAGCTAGATAACTACACATGGTTGATGATATTACTAGTTTAACTAGTGATTATGTTAAGATTGATTTGTTTTTTTACAAGATACGTTTAATGCTAGCTAGTACCTTACCTTGGCTCCTTGCTGCAGTCGCATAACAGGTAGTCAGCTTGCCATGCAGTCTCCTCGTGGAGTGCAATGTAATCGGCCATGATCTGTGGTCAAAAATGTCCATTACCGATTGTCGTGAAAACTTGTAATCGGCCTAATTAATCGGCCATTAATTAATCGGCCATTCCGATTAATCGGTCGACCACTAATATTAATATCTGTATCTTTCATGGTGTGTAGCCGACACAGTATTGCTGAATCCATTTCTCCCACTGGTACCAAGTTCTGTAAGAGCTCTCGCTCAGTGAAGTGTGCGAGCTGTCTCGTATGTCGTTTTCTGCCTATAAGTGAGTGAGGATGTGATTTTAGCACCTGCCAGGCTGCTACTGCCACTGTGTTAATGTGTTTGGTGCCTGGAGGTCTGACCGACTCATTCTGTCCTCCCACAGGTGATCATTCTCATAGGTAACAAAGCAGATCTGGAGGCCCAGAGAGATGTCACGTATGAGGAGGCCAAGCAGTTCGCTGAGGAGAACGGTGAGACAGGGAACACCCTCGGGCTCAATGAGAGGGATGATGGGAGAGGAGTAACTCGCATCAATCTGTCTATCTCTATTCCACCCTATCTGAATGGCTGTGAGAATGCCCCCAGGCCCCCCCCCCACTCTCACTAGGTGATTGGAAGGGGGAGTGTGAGGGAGACCAAGAGAGAATAGACTCCTCCATATAGGGAGGGATGGAGAGTTTGAGAAGTAGCAACTCGTCTCTGATTGAGAGGGAGAAAGAGAGAGGTGAAAGAGAGTAAAATGGCGCATACATTCAGGTACAGAGGGAGAATACGAAAGAGGTGAACGCATAAGTGAGGACACATTCATAGAGAGTGAGTGAGAGATACACTATATACAGTACCAGTCAAAAGTTTGGACACACCTACTCATTCAAGGGTTTTTATTTTATTTTTACCATTTTCTACATTGTAGAATAATAGTGAAGACAAACTATGTAATAACACATATGGAATCATGTAGTAACCAAAAAGGTGTTAAACGAATCAAAATATATTTTAGATTCTTCAAAGAAGCCACCCTTTGCCTTGATGACAGCTTTACACACTCTTGGCATTCTCTCAACCAGCTTCACCTGGAATGCTTTTCCAACTGGAGTTCCCACATTGAAGGAGTTCCCACATATGCTGAGCACTAGTTGGCTGCTTTTCCTTCACTGCGGTCCAACTTATCCCAAACCATCTCAATTGGGTTGAGGTCGAGTGACTGGAGGCCAGGTCATCTGACGCAGCAGTACCTCACTCTCCTTCTTGGTCAAATAGCCCTTACACAGCCTGGAGGTGTGTAAGGGCCGGTGTGATTTCCACCGGTCTAATGTCCATTGCTCGTGTTTCTTGGCCCAAACAATTCTCTTCTTCTTATTGGTGTCCTTCAGTAGTGGTTTCTTTGCAGCAATTCGACCATGAAGGCCTGATTCATGCAGTCTTCTCTGAACATTTGATGTTAAGATGTGTCTGTTACTTGAACTCAAAAGCATTTATTTGGGCTGCAATTTCTGAGGCTGGTAATTAACTTCTCCTCTGCAGCAGAGGTAACTCTGGGTCTTCCTTTCATGTGGCGGTCCTCATGAGAGCCAGTTTCATCATAGTGCTTGATGGTTTTTGCGACTGCACTTGAAGAAACTTTCAAAGTTCTTGAAATATTCCTTATTGACTGACCTTCATGTCTTAAAGTAATGATAGACTGTCATGTCTCTTTGCTTATTTGAGCAGTTCTTGCCGTAATATGGACTTGGTATTTTACCAAATAGGGCTGTCTTCTGTGTACCACCCTACTTTGTCACAACACGACTGATTGGCCCAAATGCATTAAGAAGGAAAGAAAATCCACAAATTCACTTTTTTTTCACCTTTATTTAACCAGGTAGGCTAGTTAAGAACAAGTTCTCATTTACAACTGCGACCTGGCCAAGATAAAGCAAAGCAGTGCGTCACAAACAACAACACAGAGTTACACATGGAATAAACAAACATACAGTCAATAATACAGTAGAAAAAAAGTCTATATACATTGTGTGCAAATGAGGTAGGATAAGGGAGGTAAGGCAATAAATAGGCCATGGTGGCGAAGTAATTACAATATAGCAATTAAACACTGAAATGGTAGAAGTGCAAGTAGAGATGCTGGGGCGCAAAGGAGCAAGATAAGTAAATACTGTATGGGGATGGGGTAGTTGGATGGGCTATTTACAGATGGGCTACGATCTGGTGCAGTGATCTGTGAGCTGCTCTGACAGTTGGTGCTTAAAGCTAGTGAGGGAGATATGTGTCTCCAGCTTCAGTGATTTTAGGAGTTTGTTCCAGTCATTGGCAGCAGAGAACTGGAAGGAAAGGCGGCCAAAGGAGGAATTGGCTTTGGGGGTGATCAGTGAGATATACCTGCTGGAGCGCGTGCTACGTGTGGGTGCTGCTATGGTGACCAGTGAGCTGAGATAAGGCGGGGCTTTACCTGGCAAAGACTTGTAGATGACCTGGAGCCAGTGGGTTTGGCGACGAGTATGAAGCGAGGGCCAGCCAACGAGAGCGTACAGGTCGCAGTGGTGGGTAGTATATGGGGCTTTGGTGACAAAATGGATGGCATTGTGATAGACTGCATCCAATTTGTTGAGAAGAGTGTTGGAGGTTATTTTGTAAATGACATCGCCGAAGTCGAGGATCGGTAGCATGGTCAGTTTTACGAGGATATGTTTGGCAGCATGGGTGAAGGAGGCTTTGTTGCAAAATAGCAAGCCGATTATAGATTTAATTTTGGATTGGAGATGTTTAATATGAGTCTGAAAGGAGAGTTTACAGTCTAACCAGACACCTAGGTATTTGTAGTTGTCCACATATTCTAAGTCAGAACCGTCCAAAGTAGTGATGTTGGACGGGCGGGCAGGTGCGGGCAGCGATCGGTTGAAGAGCATGAATTTAGTTTTACTTGCATTTAAGAGCAGCTGGAGGCCACGGAAGGAGAGTTGTATGGCATTGAAGTTCGTCTGGAGGTTAGTTAACAGTGTCCAAAGAAGGGCCAGAAGTATACAGAATGGTGTCGTCTGCATAGAGGTGGATCAGAGAATCACCAGCAGCAAGAGCGACATCATTGATGTATACAGAAAGAGTCGGCCCAAGAATTGAACCCTGTGGCACCCCCATAGAGACTGCCAGAGGTCTGGAAAACAGGCCCTCCGATTTGACACACTGGACTCTATCAGAGAAGTAGTTGGTGAACCAGGCGAGTCAATCATTTGAGAAACCAAGACTGTTGAGTCTGCCGATAAGAATGTGGTGATTGACAGAGTCGAAAGCCTTGGCCAGGTCGATGAACATGGCTGCGCAGTATTATCTCTTATCGATGGTGGTTATGATATCGTTTAGGACCTTGAGCGTGGCTGAGGTGCACCCATGACCAGCTCTGAAACCAGATTGCATAGCGGAGAACGTACGGTGGGATTCGAAATGGTCGGTAATCTGTTTGTTAACCTCTCTAGGGTAGGTGGGACGAAATCGTCCCACCTACTCAACAGCCAGTGGAATCCCGTGGCGCGTTATTCAAATACCTTAGAAATGCTATTACTTCAATTTCTCAAACATATGACTATTTTACACCATTTTAAAGACAAGACTCGTTAATCTAACCACACTGTCCGATTTCAAAAAGGCTTTACAACGAAAGCAAAACATTAGATTATGTCAGCAGAGTACCCAGCCAGAAATAATCAGACACCCATTTTTCAAGCTAGCATATAATGTCACATAAACCCAAACCACAGCTAAATGCAGCACTAACCTTTGATGATCTTCATCAGATGACAATCCTAGGACATTATGTTATACAATACATGCATGTTTTGTTCAATCAAGTTCATATTTATATCAAAAACCAGCTTTTTACATTAGCATGTGACGTTCAGAACTAGCATACCCCCCGCAAACTTACGGTGAATTTACTAAATTACTCACGGTAAACGTTGACAAAAAACATAACAATTATTTTAAGAATTATAGATACAGAACTCCTTTATGCAATCGCTATGTCCGATTTTAAAATAGCTTTTCGGTGAAAGCACATTTTGCAATATCCTGAGTAGATAACCCAGCCATCACGGGCTAGCTATTTAGACACCCACCAAGTTTAGCCCTCACCAAAGTCAGATTTACTATAAGAAAAATTGGATTACCTTTGCTGTTCTTCGTCCGGCCGTGCAAATACTGCCCCCTACCCTAGAGAGGTTAACTTGGCTTTCGAAGACCTTAGAAAGGCAGGGTAGTTTAGATATAGGTCTGTAGCTGTTTGGGTCTGAAGTGTCTCCCCCTTTGAAGAGGAGGATGACCGCGGCTGCTTTCCAATCTTTGGGAATCTCAGACGATACGAAAGAGAGGTTGAACAGGCTAGTAATAGGGGTTGCAACAATTTCGGCAGATAATTTTAGAAAGAGAGGGTCCAGATTGTCTAGCCCGGCTGATTTGTAGGGGTCCAGATTTTGCAGCTCTTTCAAAACATTGGCTATCTGGATTTGAGTGATGGAGAAATGGGGGAGGCTTGGGCGAGTTGCTGTGGGGTTGCAGGGCTGTTGACCGGGGTAGGGGTAGCCAGGTGGAAAGCATGGCCAGCTGTAGAAAAATGCTTACTGAAATTCTCAATTATAGTGGATTTATCGGTGGTGACAGTGTTTCCTAGCCTCAGTGCAGTGGGCAGCAGGGAGGAGGTGCTCTTATTCTCCATGGACTTTAGTGTCCCAGAACTTTTTTGAGATTGTGCTACAGGATGCAAATTTCTGCTATAAAAAGCTAGCCTTTGCTTTCCTAACTGCCTGTGTATATTGGTTCCTAACTTCCCTGAAAAGTTGCGTATCACGGAGGCTAACAAGGCACACCTGTTTAATTGAACTCCATTCCAGGTCACTACCTCATGAAGCTGGTTGAGAGAATGCCAAGAGTGTGCAATGCTGTCATCAAGGCAAAGGGTGGCTACTTTGAAGAATCTAAAATGATATGTTGATTTGTTGTAACACTTTTTTGGTTAAATGATTCCATACTGTATGTGTTATTTCATAGTTTTGATGTCATCACTATTATTCTATAATATAGTAAAAATGGAGTAAAACCCTTGAATGAGTAGGTGGCCAAACTTTCGACTGGTACTGTATACAAAAGTATGTGGACAACCCTTCAAATTAGTGAATTTGGCTATTTCAGCCACACCCGTTGCTGACGAGTGTATACAATTTAGTGCACAGCCATGCAATCTACATAGAAAAACATTGGCAGTAAAATGGCTTACTGGAGAGCTCAATGGCTTTCAACATGGCACCGTCATAGGATGCCACCTTTCCAAGTCTGTTTGTCACATTTCTGCCCTGCTAGAGCTGTTAATGTGAAGTGGAAACGTCTAGGAGCAACAATGGCTCAGCTGTGAAGTGGTAGGCCACACAAGCTCACAGAACGGGACAGGCCGAGTGCTGAAGCGCGTAGTGTGTAAAAATTGTCTATCCTCGATTACAACACTCATTACCGAGTTCCAAACTGCCTCTGGAAGCAACGTCAGCACAAGAACTGTTCATCGGGAGCTTCATGAAATGGGTTTCCCTGGCTAAGCAGCCGCACGCAAACCTAAGATCCCCATGTGCTATGCCAAGTGTTGGCTGGAGTGGTGCAGTAGAAACGTGTTCTCTGGAGTGATGAATCACGCTTCATCATCTGGCAGTCCAACAGACGAATCTGGGTTTGGCGGATGCCAGGAGAACTCTACCTGCCCCAATGCATAGTGCCAACTGTAAAGTTTGGTGGAGGAGGAATAATGGTCTGGGGCTGTTGATTCGGACTAGGCCCCTTAGTTCCAGTGAAGGGAAATCTTAACGCTACAGCATGCAATGACATTCTAGATGATTCTGTGCTTCCAACTTAGTCGCAACAGGTTGGGGAAGGACCTTTCCTGTTTCAGCATGACAATGCCCAAGTGCACAAAGCGAGGTTCATACAGCAGTGATTTGTTGAGATCGGCGTGGAAGAACTTGACTGGCCTGCATAGGGCCCTGACCTCAACTCTATCAAACACTTTTGGGATGAATTGGAACGCTGACTGCGAGCCAGGCCTAATCGCCCAACATCCGTGCCCGACCTCACCAATGCTCTTGTGACTGAATGGAAGCAAGTCCCCGCAGCAATGTTCCAACATTTAGTGGAACGCCTTCCCAGAAGAGAGGAGGCTGTTATAGCAGCAAAGGGGGGGACCATCTCCATATTAATGCCCATGATTTTGGAATGTTCAACGAGGTGTCCACATACTTTTGGTCATGTAGTGTAAGTCTAGGCAGGGGCGCAACTTTGGTTTTAGAGGTGGGGGGGGGGACGTTTTTTTTAATCCAGTCGCATAAACACTCCAAACAGCCTACCCGACCGCTCGGAGGTGTCCTCATGGTCCTAAAGCACACTGTTGTCTTGTTTTGTATCACATACCAATGACAAAAGTGGGGGGACAAAAATGCAATTTCAAAATGTCTGTCCCCAGTGAAAGTTGCACCCCTGAGCATAGGTATGAGTAAGGAGGATGGTTGGGGATCTGTCATTTTCTTCTGCAGTAGTCTGACTCCATCTTGTGTCCATTCCTTGTTACAGGTCTCTTATTCCTGGAAGCCAGCGCAAAAACGTAAGGTGGAGGGCACTGCCTGCTTTTACCTCACATTTGGTCTGAAATGTGCTGAAGTGCTTTGTGTTCCTAACCGTGTGACTGACTGTGTGTGTCCTCTGCTCAGGGGTGAGAACGTGGAGGATGCCTTCCTGGAGGCAGCTAAGAAGATCTACCAGAACATCCAGGACGGCAGTCTGGACCTGAATGCTGCAGAGTCTGGTGTCCAGCACAAGCCCTCCGCACCCCAGGGAGGCCGGCTATTAACCAACGAACCACAGCCCCAGAGGGAAGGCTGCGGCTGCTAATGACCAACGCCCCTCTCGCTCTCCTCATCCTCCCTCCATCGCCCCCACCCCACTCCACTGGGGCTGCATGAGTGGGGCACAGATGGAGGGAGGGAACGAGGGATGGGCTGAGTGGGAGTGTACCTCTCTATGAATCTGTCATTCCTCCTCCCCCACCTTTTTCACTTTGTCTTCTTCTTCACTTCTCTCTTGTTCCCTCTCCTTCTCTTCCTCTGCCCCATTCAGTCCAGCTCATCTGCCATGGAAACCCAGATCCACACACATTTAATATATATAAAGACATGGGTTACTGACACAGATAGGTCATGTTCATAACACAACCAGAAAAATGCTTTTTAAACGTTTCCTTTTATAGCGTCTACCTATAATATATACACCGATCAAGTCTCATCCACCACATCCCAAACCAAGCCTGTTTAGTCGATAACCGCCATTGACGTGAAGCTATCCAGACCCCCCCCCGCATCAGTCCCGCATGGTTTAATGATCTAGGACTGTTTTAAACTGAAATGACATGTTTAGGATTCTAATTTTCCTTGGACGGTTAGTGAAGGGAATGATGTAGTAATGTATGACGCAGCCCCACTACTGCTCGCTATCGGCGGTGGCAGCTGTGTGTGTTTTGGTCCAGTTGTTGAACAGGGTCTAGAGCAGTCCTTAGCCAAAGCTTTCCCCCTGGTCCTTATGGTAAAGCTCTGATACTAGACAGATATTTCATCCCTTGGATGGTGTCCTACAGTACAGTACACCTCAGTGTGCAACACTAGTGTAGTAGAGACACTTTAAAGCCCAAGAGACCTGGAATTCCCCAGAATCTCCTCTACCTACTTGTCTCTATATGACGTCACAGGAAAGGTTCTGGGTGTGTGTGGGGCGGGATTTATTTGACTAAGTTAATGACACTTCAAATAAAACTTCTCATCTTGTTTTTTATGGGAAGGATTCCTTCAGATCATCAGTTTCATTGCACCAACTTCCCCCCCCCCCCAATAGAATCTCTGTCCTTAACAGCATTTTCTTTGTCGTTGTTTGCCTTGATATGATTTGTTTATATTATTAGTGTTTATTTTCTTTGCTGCGCTTGCTCTACATACTGCTGTCAAATTGTTTTACTATATGGTGATATTGTAGTGGAGAACATGGAACTGGTTTAACAAATGAGGAAAAGACTGGGCTAGAAGTTACCCTACTCCAGTCCTTTTAACTATGAGGTGAGGAATTCAAACTGACCCCAGATCAACGCGTAGGGTTATCTCCCCATAGGCTTGTATAGTTACAAGACCAAGCAGCACGCCCCATATGGGGTGAGTTTGTCTGACACTCATCCCAACTCAATTTCTGTACCATAGAATAATTCCCCCAATTCGGCAGCTGTGTATATAGCTTATATATGTTGGTGACCATGCTACTTTGAGGATAAACAAACCATGCTGGCTTCGTAGAGATCTGTACAGTTGTGTTTGTGGGATGCTTGTATTTCGTGCTTGGGAATTCTGTAACATAGTTTCTATGAATAAATGTGTATGGACAGACTTCCTCTACTCACTAGTGATACCTGGTGGTTCCATCTTGTTTCTTCCCTCTGTTCAGTCTCTGGGTAGAGAGAAAGTGTTCACACTATTACTTTTTGCAACTGTGGTCCATTTCCTCTTAACTCTTTTAGGAGGGGGAGTGGAGAATGTCAAATTTATTTTGGAGTTGGGTTTTTTTACTCTTCTCTCCATGTTGTATTGGAGGGGCCTGTGCTGTCTTAATTTTGGGGAGTGGGGATTGGCTGCAGGGGCTAGTGATGGCTTCTTGTGCTGCCCCACCTCTATCGGAGTCACTTTCTGTCCACATGAGTTAAAACGTACATGTATAAATTGAAGGAGCTGTGCTAACATTTTAAATGCGTTCTTGCATGTGTATGATTAAGATGTTGACATTTTGATTTCAATGACGATAACATGCTCTAGACAGAAATACATTATACATAACCTGTTGTTCTGCTTGCCTCATTCGTCACATTGTCCATGGACAATCACACTTCCACCAATACTGCATGTAGAAATGCAAGTCAAGTAAAAACACAGGACATTGTTTCAAGTAGCAAATTGCTTTGTATTTTAATGTTACAGGGAGGAACAAATGAAAAGGAAAAGAGTTTATTTACAAAGGAGAGCAAAATTAGTCAAATGTTGAGGCGGCTCGGATCCAACAAAAGTAGTGGCATGATTTTTTTATGGGAAGAATAAAACAAGGAGTCAACATTGAAATAAAGGCAGCTTGTGGTTGATTTCATCCTCAGGCATCGCAGTCAGACAGGGCAAAAGTACATTTAACTGAGAAGTAGAACAAAAAACACATCTTAGTCACCCCCTGACTACACAGTGGAATTTCAATGGTCATTCCTCGTAAGACATCAATACGTGACGTCCAACTCCAGAAGGCGTTAGTGAAAGGTATGTTGGAGACAGTGT